>NC_060175.1:85702199-85764699 GCF_021184085.1 Oncorhynchus gorbuscha | reverse complement strand
TGTAGGCCAGGGAGCCTGGCTCCACCCCTGCACCCCCGGCCCCTCCACCAAGGGACTGGGGGCTGCAGCAGGGTTGGAGACAAAGCTCTGAGGGGCTGTATCCTGTCCCCCGGGCCCCTCCTACCCCTCCGTCCTCCTGGTCCTGCTGAGGAGCTCCGCTAGGTGTGGCCTGGCCATCTGAGCGATGGTTGCCCACCAGCTGGTGGGTGTAGAGGGCTCCTCCGGCCGTCATGTTGGCTCCACTACCATCCACAGAGATGAAGTCATTGATAAGGTCAGAGAACTGGTTCCCGAAGGAGATGTCGAAGTGGTCCAGGCTGATCTCCATGCCTCCCCCTCCTGCTCCCCCGTTAGAGCCCACTCCACCCAGGCCCTGGTGGGGTCCCACCGTGTTGTAGAGGCCCTGGACCATCCCAGCCCCCTGGATGAGGGGCTGCAGCTGCTGCTGTTGATGGGAGCGGTTGCTGCCGTCATTGTTGACACCATTTCCGTTGTGCATGGCCACCCCTTTCCCTCCACCTCCCTGACTTCCTCCTCCGTCGTTGGTCTGCTGCAAGTAGTGCTCTGCACCTCCTCCCTCTTGGTTGCCTCCTCCACAGGCCTGGAGGTGATCTCCAGGCTTCAGTAGACCCTCTCCGTTCTCTGTTCCCCCGGCCTGGCCTGAGCTCACGCTGCCTGGCTGCTCCAGACCCACCACCTCCTCATGCTCCGGCCCCAACCCAGGGAAGCCCCCCTGGTACTGCAGGAGCTGGAGAGACCCAGGCCCCTGCCCTGGCCCCTCGGTGGGGGAGCCCCCGTTGCAGTTGGCCCTATGCTGGCCCTGGTGGCTCTGGTGGTGGTGATGGAGATGGCCGTTGCTGCCAGGGGAGTCCGTCTTGACCACCTGCAGGCTCATGTAGGCTGTGGAGTCGTGGGAGTTGTGGTCCATCAAGTGAGTCTTCTGGCCCATGGAAGACCTGCCCTGCTGGGCCTGGGCGGACTGCTGGGTGTCCTGGAGGAAGAAGCTGGGCGAGTGGCTCTGGTGGGAGAGGTGAGGGCTGTTCATAGCCTGGCCATAGCTCACTGTCCCAGCCCCGGACGAGTAGTCCTGCTTGGCATCGATGGCACTGAAGTCCATCTGCTCCAGGGTGGTGCTGGGGCTCAGGCCTCCTCCAGAGGGCAGCAGAGAGCCTGCAGGGGTCAGGCCGAGGGAGCCCTGTGCTGAACCTGCCCCAGAGGAACAAGAGACACCTCCTCCACAGCTCACCACCACCCCCACCTGGTATCCCTGCTCGGTGGCCAGCTGCTGCTCAAAGGACATGTCCTCTGTCTTGATGTTCTTCACCAGAGCAGAGTTGAAGCTGTATCCAGAATCTGACATGGAGGGAGAGCGCTGCATGCTGCCATTGGTGCCGTTGGAGGAAGAGGAGGAGGAAGAGGAGCTGCCGTCCCCCTTCAGCCTGCTGCCCCCATAGGTTTGGCCCTGCTTGGGGTTGTTGAGAAAGCAGTCAGGGTCGAAGTTCATGGTGGTCTCAGGTATCTTCATGCCTCCGTTATCTAGACTGCTGGATAGGACCAGCTCTTCAGACACCCCGGCTGCAGACAGCATGGACAGACCGTCTGCTCCCCCGCCACCCCGGGAACCTCCCTAACTCCTCCGCTGGGGAAGGCAAACTTGTGGCTGTCTGCCACAACACCGGACAGCACCAGGCCCTGGGAGGCAGCGTCGGGGCCCATGAGGTGGGTGTTGGGGCCCCCTGTGGGGGACATGCTGTAGACGGGGTCACCGGTCACCTCGGACATGAAGACACTTTGGGACATGACGGCGGCTACGTGGCCCAAGCCCGTCACCACAGGACTGTCAGCCATGTCTGGGTCGCTGTTCAGGCCGCTGCTGATGGACACAGGGGAGTTCTGAGTGGTGTCTGGGACCTCCACCTGGTTGGTAGAGGACACCTCTGTGCTGTTCTGGTGCAAGAGAACAGGCTTGTGGACCTTGCCGTTGCGTTTCTCTCTGGCGGTACCCCCTCCTCCCCCTGAGCTCTTCCCTCCTCCTCCTCCCCCTCCTCCATGGCTGCTGTGCTCGGTCTTGCCCTCGGACACGTCGTTGTTCTGGACCTCAGAGTGACCACTGCTGTAGCCTCCACGGGGGTCCACCTTGGGGGAGATGATGCGGTGTTTGGCGCTGTTGCACTTGTGATGCACGCTGCTCCCTGCACCTGTTAGAGGGAGGAAGGAGAGGTTACTAAGAGATAGCATTAGATACAGTAGAAGTCATCAATCATCTACAAAGAATGTAGAAGGGTACAGTGAATCTCGGTGACACAAACTCATTCTGTGGGAAGGCTTTGAATTACTTGTTACAACAGTTCATCAGAATTCATACAATACCAATAAGAATACTGCCTGTACTTTTGTACCTAAACAAATCACCTGGAAACACATGTAATTATCCAAGGAATTGTAATTCAAGTAATCATTTGATTGATTGGTGTTCCTTTTGATACTATTTGAACTGTTATCAATCCAAAACGAGAGCCATGACCCTGACACTTTCACATGGACTCTGAGCATGATGTATGAGCTTCAACCTCTTCTCATTCTCCCTACCTTCTGTCCTTCGACTTCTCCTACCCATCTCCCCTTTCTCTCTCACCCCCTATCCTCCTGCCCCTAACTACCCCCTATCCCCTCCCCCTTACCCAAGGTGCCCGTGCAGAGGCAGTTGTGGGTCCGGGGAGGTGGCTTGGTTTGGTGGCTGTCCAGAATCTGCTGCACCAGCTGCTCCACTGAGAAGCCAGAGCTGCTGTTCCCGTTGCTACAAGTCCACTTGATGCCATGAACTGCCGGGAGAGAGGAGGAGACACAGACGTCAGCCAGACAGCCACTACCACCAGCCAGCCAGCCAGCCAGCCACGCCAGCCCCCCTCCCCACCACCACCCGCCTCACTGCACACCACCACACCGTACACTACTGACCCACCTATATATATATATATCACTAACTGTAAGTCGTTCTGGACAAGAGTGTCTGCTAAATTACTAAAATGTAAATGTCCAAAAAATAAGAATATTTAATACAGCCCCTCACCACCAACCATGCCAGCCCCCTTCCCCTCCCCATCACCACCACACACTGTACACTACCGACCCACCCATACACCCCCTTAATACACTGTACACTACTAACCCACCCATACACCCCCTTAATACACTGTACACTGCCGACCCACCCATACAGCCCCTTAATACACTGTACACTACTAACCCACCCATACAGCCCCTTAATACACTGTACACTACTAACCCACCCATACAGCCCCTTAATACACTCTACACTACCGACCCACCCATACAGCCCCTTAATACACTCTACACTACTAACCCACCCATACAGCCCCTTAATACACTCTACACTACTAACCCACCCATACAGCCCCTTAATACACTCTACACTACTAACCCACCCATACAGCCCCTTAATACACTCTACACTACTAACCCACCCATACAGCCCCTTAATACACTCTACACTACCGACCCACCCATACAGCCCCTTAATACACTCTACACTACTAACCCACCCATACAGCCCCTTAATACACTCTACACTACTAACCCACCCATACAGCCCCTTAATACACTCTACACTACTAACCCACCCATACAGCCCCTTAATACACTCTACACTACTAACCCACCCATACAGCCCCTTAATACACTCTACACTACTAACCCACCCATACAGCCCCTTAATACACTGTACACTACTAACCCACCCATACAGCCCCTTAATACACTCTACACTACTAACCCACCCATACAGCCCCTTAATACACTGTACACTACTAACGCACCCATACGCCCCCTTAATACACTGTACACTACTAACCCACCCATACAGCCCCTTAATATACTGTACACTACTAACCCACCCATATGCCCCCTTAATACACTGTACACTACTAACCCACCCACACGCCCCCTTAATACACTGTACACTACTAACCCACCCATACAGCCCCTTAATCCACTCTACACTACTAACCCACCCATACAGCCCCTTAATACACTCTACACTACTAACCCACCCATACAGCCCCTTAATACACTGTACACTACTAACGCACCCATACGCCCCCTTAATACACTCTACACTACTAACCCACCCATACACCCCCTTAATACACTCTACACTACTAACCCACCCATACGCCCCCTTAATACACTGTACACTACTAACCCACCCATACTCCCCCTTAATACACTCTACACTACTAACCCACCCATACGCCCCCTTAATACACTGTACACTACTAACCCACCTATACGCATACTGGATCCTATCACTTCTACACCCCTTACTTGCACCCTCTAACATACCATCCCCAACTATCCCACTTTACACCACAGTGTGCTTGTGCAACGCAGAATTTTTGAGCAATGTCTTGTCTCTTTCCCTGCGTTTCCCCACCAACTGTACTGTACACCACTACTTCCTGAAGTAGCCAAGCACACAAACAGCATGGAGTAAACCTGCTGGCTTTTCTGTGTCATTGTATTTCCCTCTGCTCCCGCTATGTGAGTGCTTATGAAGGTGACATTCCCCCCTGTGCTGCCTCTACCTCTGCTCAGGCTGTAATGGGGAAACCACTAGAGGGGAACACAGTCTAGCTGCAGCCAAGGGAGGAAAGAGAAGAGAGTAATTCTCCTTCACAACTCCACTCCTGCCTGCCTGCCTGGCTGGCTGGCTGGCTGCCTTTCTGGCTGGCCTGCTCCAGTCACACTTCACCAGCACCTCCTAATACCTCTCACTCCTGCCTGCCTGCCTGGCTGGCTGGCTGCCTTTCTGGCTGGCCTGCTCCAGTCACACTTCACCAGCACCTCCTAATACCTCTCACTCCTGCCTGCCTGCCTGGCTGGCTGGCTGCCTTTCTGGCTGGCCTGCTCCAGTCACACTTCACCACCAGCTCCTAATACCTCTCACTTCTTCCCTAGCTCAGGCTTGGCAGCCAGACTCCTCTTCTCATCAGGATGATAGTGGTGCTGCTTGCACAAGCATAAGGCCTATAATATCACATGCGACTGATGCTACTGCTGCTGCTGCCACGCCACCAGCTCTGAACCAGAAAAGAAAAAATATGGTAATATTTCTGAAGTGGGGCACATTTAGAATATCAAACAAAATCAAGGCAGCTCTAATACTGGTTCCCACGCCTCGCTACCTCACTCAGTTATATAGGCAGAAGAGAGGGAGGGAGAGAGGGAGTAAATACCTGTGTGTGTGTTTGTGTGTGTGTGCATGCTTGCGGGAGAGAGCGAGTCAGATAGAAAGAAAGATAGAAAGAAAGACAGAAAGAAAGAAAGACAGAAAGAGAAAGAAAGAAAGACAGAAAGAAAGACAGAAAGAAAGAAAGACAGAAAGAAGGAAAGAAAGACAGAAAGAAAGACAGAAAGAAAGACAGAAAGACAGAAAGACAGAAAGACAGAAAGAAAGACAGAAAGAAAGACAAAGAATGAAAGGAAGAGAGAAAGACAGAAAGAAGGAAAGAAAGACAGAAAGAAAGACAGAAATAAAGAGAAGGAAAGAAAGAGAGAGAGAGAGAAAGACAGAAAGAGAAAGAAAGAAAGACAGAAAGAAAGACAGAAAGAAAGACAAAAGAAAGAGAAAGAAAGACAGAAAGAAAGAAAGGCAGAAAGAAAGAGAAAGAAAGACAGAAAGAAAGAAAGACAGAAAGAAAGACAGAAAGAAAGACAGGAAGAAAGAAAGAAAGACAGAAAGAAAGAAAGAAAGAAAAAAAGAAAGAAAGAAAGAAAGAGAAAGAAATTAGAACGCTGCTCCAGAGAGATACAGAGACAAGGAGAAAGCTAATCAGGGTGCTTTCACTTCAATGCTGGCGGATCACTCCTCTATTGATCTTGTTTAAGGACAATACAATCACCGTACCTAGCATTAATGTTTTCACGTGTGTACAAATGTGTACTCTAGGCTGCAGTGAAAATGTCAATTGAAATGTCATTCCAGTTGGATTAGTTAGCAGGCCAGTCTTGCAGTATTTTTTACTTCTGATACCGAGATGCGCCGTCTGTTGCAGATCATCATTCTCCCATGTTGTCCTATAATAATGTGCCCACATATGCTCCCGGCAGGACCAGTCATTCAGGAAAGTTTAACATGCGTGGTGCCTCCTCTCCAATCCGAGTGGCTATTCTTCGCGCACCTAGAGCCTAACTCTTCAATATAGCCTAAACATGTATCATTTAACTTGTGAAATGTATGACCTTTTATATATGGCACACAACAAGTCAAAATATTTTCATCTGATTGGGTTACTTCAAAAGTCTCCTGTAGGCATGCGTTAGTCCAAAACATCATTTGAGCATCCTCAAAATGGCTTAACAGTTTTTGTTATTTAACTAGGCAAGACAACTAAGAGCGAATTCTATTTACCATGACGGCCTACCGGGGAATAGTGGGTTTATCTGCGGTTATTTATACCTTTTTACCTTTACCTTTCGGTTACTGGCCCAACGTGCTAACCACTAGGCTATCTGCCGCCCCCTATAGTAGCCAGGCTTCCATCCAAACATTTTATGCCAGTAAAATGCATGTCAGATAAAAAAATGGAAAGACAGGCCTGATGGAAAGAGAACATTTTTCGGGAAACTTTACAAATGGCGACAAAACAAAATACGCTAGACAAGGTGAGATCTTTTTGTGTCGGTAAAAGCAATTATGCGAGAAATGTCGGTGGAAACGCTTTAATGTGCAAATATTTATATAATAACTATCATATTCAAGTAAATTTGGGAGTCACGCGATGACATGTGTGGTCCTCCCACGATTTGTAGGGAAAGCATGCAGTTTATTGGTCTACAGATTAAATATCTTATGAACTTCACACGATGGTGAAAGTGCAAAGTGATGAGTTTGATGCTCCTTTCCAATAAATATCTAGGGTCTTTATCTGGTGACATGATTCTCTATGCTTGTCTGCCGTTTGACAATGAAAATAATCTCGCTATTTTGTCCATATTAATCTCATCATATATACACTCTAGCCAACAGCGAGATTTCGCAACAATCTTTATAACGCAACAATCTTTGGGTGAGAAAACCATCAGTAGAGTTGAAAGTGTGATGGAAACCCATTTAACTTGTATTTGTTCTTTGGTACATGGAAATATAATCGCTAAAGTTATTTGTATGTGCAGTACATATTTACGCACATACTTTTGCATACACATATTATGCAGATGTTATCGTGGGCGTAGCGAAATGGTAATGTTTCTAGCTCTAATAATGCTGTAATACCTAACAGTACAAAACAATACACGCAAATCCACAAAATAAAAAAGAAAGGAATGAAAAAATATTAGAACAAGCTGTGTAAGAGTCCGGAATAAATGTATATGATGGTGTGTATTGAGATTATGGACAGTATATGAATAGGAAAGGTGTGTACAGCAGTAGTTATATGTAAATATTATGAAAGTGACTAGTGTTTAATGACTATGTACATAGGGCAGCAGTGTCTAAGGTGCAGGGTAGAGTACCGGATGGTAGCTGGCTAGTAACAGTGAGGAGGCCTGCTAGTGGTGGCTATTTAACAGTCTGATGGCCTGCAGATAGAAGCTGTTTTTCAGTCTCTCGGTCTCAGCTTTGATGCACCTGTACTGTCACCGCCTTCTATATGGTAGCGGGGTGAACAGGCTGTGGCTTTGGTGGCTGAGGTCCTTGATTATCTTCTTGTTCTTCCTGTGACACAGTGTGCTGTAGATGTCCTGGAGGACAGGCAGTGTGCCCCCGGTGATGTGTTGGGCTGAATGCACCACCCTCTGGAGAGCCCTGTGGCTGCTGACAGTGCATTTGCCATACAGCCCGACAGGATGCTCTCAATGGTATATCAGTAGGAGTGTGTGAGGGTCTTAGGGCCAAGCCAAATGTCTTCAGCCTCCGGAGGTTGAAGAAGCACTGTTGCGCCTTTTTTACCCAACTGTCTGTGTGGATGGACCATTTCAGGGTGTCAGTGATGTGCATGCCAAGGAACGTGAAGCTTTTAACCCTATCCACTGTGGCCTGTCGATGTGGATGGGGGTGTGCTCTCGCTGCTGTTTCCTGAAGAGAGAGAGGTTATTTTCCTGGCACCACTCTACCAGGGCCCTCACCTCCTCCCTGTAGGCTGTCTAGTCATTGTGCCGTCTGCAAACTTGATGATTGAGTTGGAGACTTGTATGGCCACGCGGTCATGGGTTAACAGGGAGTACAGGAGAGGGCTGAGCGCACCCCCTTGTGGGGCACCCGTGTTGAGGATCAGCATAGCGGAGGTGTTGTTGCCTACCTTCACCACCTGGGGTCAGCCCGTCAGGAAGATCAGGACCCAGTTGCACAGGGCAGGGTTCAGACCCAGGGTCCCAAGCTTAGTGATGAGCTTGGAGGGCACTATGGTGTTGAAGGCTGAGCTGTAGTTGATGAATATCATCCTTCCATTGGTATTTCTGTTGTCCAGGTGGGATAGGGCAGTGCTTAGTGTGATGGTGATTGCATCATCCTTGGATCTGTTGGGGCGATATGCAAATTGTAGTGCGTCTAGAATGTCGGGTAAGGTGGAGCTGATATGATCCTTAACCAGTCTCTCAAAGCACTTCATGACGACAGAAGTGAGTGCTATGGGGCAATAGTGATCTAGAATATTTACCTTCACTTTCTTGGGTACAGGAACAATAGTGGACATCTTGAAGTGGGGACAACAGACTGGGAGAGATCGAATATATCCGTAAACAATCCCCGCCAGCTGGTCTGCACATGCTCTGAGGACGCAGCTAGGGATGCCGGCTGGGCAGGCAGGTTTGCGATGGTTAACATGCTTAAATGACTTACTCATGTCAGCCACGCAGTGGGCCACGTCGGTGGCACTATGTTTTCCTCGAAGCGGGTGAAGAAGGTGTTTAGCATGTCTGGGAGCAAGACATCAGCATCCGTGGTATTGATGTTAAAAATAGGGACCACAATTGAAACAAGTCCCCAACTATTGATCCCGGTCACCTTTATCATTTGGTGAATAGAAAGAGTTACAAAACTCTTTCCATTCTGTTACAAAACACCAAAAAGTGTAATAACATTCAGAGATTGTTAAGCCAAGCCTTTGATACTGGGTAAGACTACAAGGTAGGGAGAGATGTATGTTATTTTTGCCGAGATTGACATAGTCTATTTATTGTGGTGTTGAAAACACAAACCATGATATTGAAGTGCCCAAAGTCGGTATGCTTTGTTTATTGTTTGTGTGGTGCATTGGCACAGAAACCTATTGGTGGACAATTTGTTGCATATATTTTATATAATTATAAATATGGCATCAAAATGTTGAAAATCTGATTTCCCTCTAGCTGATCATTGTCTGCAGATGGCTCTGATCGTAGTTTCATGAAACAGGCAGGGAGAGTGAGCTCGTCTGTGGTGTTTGGCGAAGCCTCAACCTTCTGGCCCGTAGCCCTGCGTGGCATCAACTCTGCCACAAAAGCATGCTGAAGTGGCAAAGTCGATATCCACATTTATAAACACAGGGTCGCTACAGTATTTGTGGTTAAAAACATTATTTAGAATTAATTCTATGAGGGGGGATCTTACAGTACAAGGGGAGGGTCATGTGAACATATTTGTAATGTTGGGGGGAGGGGAGGGTCGCATTTTTTAATGACACCTGGCTACATGAGCTCAGATTAAGAATGGCAAAGACAATAAACAGAACTATAATATTATTACCTTTTATTTAATCAGGGGAGCCCGATAGAGACCAGGGTCTCATTTTCAATGGTGTCCAGAGACCATAGAGTAAACCAACACTACATTACATTAGAACATCACTAACATCACAGCCATCATAAAGTTATTAAATCAATCACTAAAAACAATTGCACACCTCGGTGCACTCACTTATCATCAGGATTTAAACTGCCGTAGTGGCACCAGGGAATCCAAACGTAATGCATTTTGGAAGTGAAAACTAAAAGCAGATGTACCTAATTCCGTGCAGACCCAAGGAATCTGAAGAGTTAACCAACCATGTGAGTGGGTTTGGTATCTCATTCTTTTATAGGTTAGCAACACAGTTAGGTAAGTTGGAAGCTTGAGTAGTAGAGCTTTGTAAACAAAAAGGGAGTAATGAATTGATCTGCAGGACTTTAATGAGGACCTGCAAACCGTTTGATATAAAGTAATGCACACAGATTTAAAACAATTCCATATGTGTGTGTTGTTTTACTCTTTCCCTGTGAATTAGATACATATTCAAATGACCTGTCTGACCTCATAACTGTTTGTTATCTCAGTAACACATCTGTTATGATGATGCAGGCATTAGTAATATGGTGATAAGAGACTGTTGTCATGCAAGGTGTCCTGAAACGGGTCCCCCTTCGTGACAAAGCCAGAACAGAGCTATAGTAGAGAGCTGACTCAGGGCTTTGACAGACCTCAGAGTGACAGCTCAACGCTGCCACTGAAATCCACTATGTACCCGTACTCTCGCTAGTCCAAACAATCCTGCCTCACTATGGCTCTGAATGATGCCCCAAGCCAGTCTGCCAGGGTTTGTCATAGCTCAGTAAATGCTTTCCTGCCTGGTTTGGTCTCACCCTCGGGGGTCTGAGCTGTTTGTGTGTGTATATGTGTGAGTGTGTGTTTGTGTGTGTATATGTGTGAGTGTGTGTTTGTGTGTGTGTATATGTGTGAGTGTGTGTTTGTGTGTGTATATGTGTGAGTGTGTGTTTGTGTGTGTGTATATGTGTGAGTGTGTGTTTGTGTGTGTGTATATGTGTGAGTGTGTGTTTGTGTGTGTATATGTGTGAGTGTGTGTTTGTGTGTCTATATGTGTGAGTGCGTGTTTGTGTGTGTATATGTGTGAGTGTGTGTTTGTGTGTGTGTATATGTGTGAGTGTGTGTTTGTGTGTGTGTATATGTGTGAGTGTGTGTTTGTGTGTGTGTATATGTGTGAGTGTGTGTTTGTGTGTCTATATGTGTGAGTGTGTGTTTGTGTGTCTATATGTGTGAGTGTGTGTTTGTGTGTGTGTATATGTGTGAGTGTGTGTTTGTGTGTGTTTATGTGTGAGTGTGTGTTTGTGTGTGTATATGTGTGAGTGTGTGTTTGTGTGTCTATATGTGTGAGTGCGTGTTTGTGTGTGTATATGTGTGAGTGTGTGTTTGTGTGTGTGTATATGTGTGTTTGTGTGTGTGTATATGTGTGAGTGTGTGTTTGTGTGTGTGTATATGTGTGAGTGTGTGTTTGTGTGTGTATATGTGTGAGTGTGTGTTTGTGTGTCTATATGTGTGAGTGTGTGTTTATATGTGTGAGTGTGTGTTTGTGTGTGTATATGTGTGAGTGTGTGTTTGTGTGTGTGTTTATGTGTGAGTGTGTGTTTGTGTGTGTGTATATGTGTGAGTGTGTGTTTGTGTGTGTATATGTGTGAGTGTGAGTGTGTGTTTGTGTGTGTATAAGTGTGAGTGTGTGTTTGTGTGTGTGTATATGTGTGAGTGTGTGTTTGTGTGTGTGTATATGTGTGAGTGTGTGTTTGTGTGTGTATATGTGTGAGTGTGTGTTTGTGTGTGTGTATATGTGTGAGTGTGTGTTTGTGTGTGTATATGTGTGAGTGTGTGTTTGTGTGTGTGTATATGTGTGAGTGTGTGTTTGTGTGTGTATATGTGTGAGTGTGTGTTTGTGTGTGTGTATATGTGTGAGTGTGTGTTTGTGTGTGTGTATATGTGTGAGTGTGTGTTTGTGTGTGTGTATATGTGTGAGTGTGTGTTTGTGTGTGTGTGACATATCCGCCTGTCTTCCCTACTTACTCAGGGTTGTGTTTAAACCTCCCCTGTTCTCTAAAAGCCACAAGGTTCTGTTCCGGGGGCATCACTACCACCACCACAACCATCTAATTCCTGTGTCATCATCCGGAACGACCGTGCATGTAAGGGATGCGGCCTGATGAGCAGCGTCTGTCTTCAGGATACACAGATCACATCACATTCTCTTTGCACCACTGGGCACTGACTGGGATATGGTGCCATGCACCCACTCCCCTGCCCTGCCATGCCCTGGTCTAGTTTGGCCTAACCCTGGATGGAAGATTTGGAGGGATATAGAGAGGGAAGGAGAGAAAGGGGGAGGGATATAGGGATGCTGGTGGTGTGTTTATCTATCAGCAGGCTCGGGGCCTGACTGACTCCATGGTTGGGGCTAGGGTTGGAGTATTACTGGGTCGGGGCTCCTGCTTGTTTACTGCATCAGAAGAGGGGTGTGAGTCAAGCTGCCTGACTCGTCTGCTGCTTTCTCATTGGACTACCTGCCCTTTCATAGCAGAGAACCCACGCTGTGACCCCCAGCCCAATCCTCAACACTCATCTTTGACTCTCTCCTCTCTAGGGCTGGGGAAGGACCAGTTCAGACAAGGCCATATTGACTGTTTGTGTGTGTGTGTGTGTGTGTGTGTGTGTGTGTGTGTGTGTGTGTGTGTGTGTGTGTGTGTGTGTGTGTGTGTGTGTGTGTGTGTGTGTGTGTGTGTGTGTGTGTGTGTGTGTGTGTGTGTGTGTGTGTCTGTGTGTGTGTCTGTGTGTGTGTGTCTGTGTGTGTGTGTGTGTGTTTGTGTGTGTGTGTGTCTGTGTGTGTGTGTGTCTGTGTGTGTGTGTGTGTCTGTGTGTGTGTGTGTCTGTGTGTGTGTGTATCTGTGTGTGTGTGTGTGTGTGTGTCTGTGTGTGTGTCTGTGTGTGTGTGTGTCTGTGTGTGTGTGTCTGTGTGTGTGTGTGTCTGTGTGTGTGTGTGTGTCTGTGTGTGTGTGTGTCTGTGTGTGTGTGTGTCTGTGTGTGTGTCTGTGTGTGTGTGTGTGTCTGTGTGTGGTTATGTCTCTGTTATTGTATGTTTTTTTGTCGGCAGAACAACACAAACAGCTAGACTAGGATCCAGTGAACCATATCATCTCAATTGGTACTTGGTTTTCTGTGTCATTAGACATGTCAAAGACTTTGTGCAGTGGGACATCATGTGTAGAGAATAACTCACGTCTAGAGCATCTCATCTGGTGGGCCGCGGGTCATTTTATTCGGCCCCTTTACGCTCTGAATGGCAAACATACACAATCCATGTCTCAATTGGCTCAAGGCTTAAAAATCCTTCTTTAACCTGTCTCCTCCCCTTCATCTACACTGATTCAAGTGACATCAATTAGGGAATATAGCTTTCACCTGGTCAGTCTATGTCATGGTGTTCATAATGTTTTGTACACTCAGTATATATGTGATCGTATAATGTAATGAAATTATTAGGTTTTAGTCAAATATTGAATCTGTTTGGGATTCTTGCGGTCAATTTGCAGTCTTCAAATTCAAAGCCTTAAGCGAACATGCATATCAATGGCAGCATGATACATTGCTTAACATCAAAACATACTTCAAAGTTTCCCAGAGCTTACTAATTTGCACAGTACTTAGTTAAACCAAAGGTTTGTAGCTACGATAGAGGGTAGGGAATGGGACTCTGTCCAGCCTCTTCCTCTGTGGGCCTACATGTTAAACTTCAGAGGAGTAAAAGTGATTCCTTTTCCCTCCGAGATCCTTAGTGCTAGACTACATACTCTCCCTCCCGTATACAGTCATAAACACCTGCGTATATCCACTGATGAACCATAGCTTCTTGTGTAAGACATGAGTCACTCTGGGGAGAATGTACCATTTGAAAAGGCCTGCTGTATTATTCACAGCTGAATAATACATAGATAATATAATATAATGCTGCTGTGCACTTCGCCTCCACCCCTCTATGTCCCTATGATCAGGGAGAGAAGCTGTTCTATCAACGCACCACTAGGTGACACTGTTGCTCTACCTTACAGCTGATGTTTATATCCTGGTTGTTCTATGAGGGAGGGAGAGAGAGATTCTGGAATATTAGACCTGAGGTCATTTGCCTTTGGCCTAAAGAGCAGGAACTTGGACTTCACCAAAGAAATCAGAAATACAGACATTGCTAAGAAACACGGTATAGAAACACGGTATAGAGGAGATGAACCCATCTAGGTTACAGAGAGCTGGTAGTCCCATCCACCAAACTACCAGGTGTGAAACAGGGAAGGGACTCAGGGGGTATGCTAATTTGGTATAGAGCAGACCTAACTCACTCTATTTAATTAAATAAAACAGGAACATTCTACATTTGGCTAGAAATTCAAAAGAAAATGATCTCAACAGAGAAAAATGTCCTCCTGTGTGCAACCTATATCCCCCCACTATAATACCCATACTTTAATGAAGACAGCTTCTCCATCCTGGAGGGGGAAATTAATAATTTCCAGGCCCAGGGACATGTACTAGTCTGTGGCAACCTAAATGCCAGAACTGGACAAGAACCTGACACCCTCAGCACACAGGGAGACAAACACCCACCTGGAGGTGACAGCATTCCCTCCTCCATATGCCCCCCTAGACACAACTACGACAACATAACCAACAAAAACAGGTTAGCAGCTCTGTTGCACGCTGGGTATGTGCACAGTCAATGGTAGGCTCCGAGGTGACTAGTATGGTAGGTACACCTATAGCTCGTCTCTTGGCAGTAGTACTGTAGACTACTTTATCACTGACCTCAAACCAGAGTCTCTCAGATCATTTACAGATTACAGCAAAATCACAGTCTACTTGAACAGAGGAATACTCAATCACGAGGCATCAAAGCCAATGTAACTTAATAATATTAAGAAATGCTATAGATGGAATGAAAGTAGTGTGAAATCCTAACAAAAAACTATTTGGCAACAATAAATTCAATCCCTTTCAGACAACTTCCTGGACACATTTTTCAGGTGCAAACTTGGCAGTAGAAAACCTAAACAGTATATTTGACCTCTCCGCTACCCTATCAAATCAAACCATTTCAAACAGCAAACCGAAGAAAATGAACAACAATGACGAATGGTTTTACGAAAATGCAAAAACCTAAGAAAGAAATTGAGAAACCTTTTCCATCCAAAAACATAGAGACGCAAAGAAAACCTGAGCCTACGCCTTCAATATGGTGAATCACTAAAACAATACAGAAATACACTACGGAAAAGGAGGAAACAGCACGTCAGAAATCAGGTAAATGTAATTAAAGAATCATAGCCTCTAACCACTTCTGGGAAAATGTGAAAACACTAAATCAACAACAACACAAAGAGTTATCTATTCAAAACGGAGATGTGTGGATAAACCACTTCTCCAATCTTTTATGCCCTATAACAAAGAACAAACAGCAAAAACATACACATGATCAAATACAAATCTTAGTATCAACTATTAAAGACTACCAGAACCCACTGGATTGAACTACAGGACAAAATATAAACCCTCCTTTGGTGTTGAAGGTTTCCTCCATTCAATGATGAAATATACAGACCACGAATTCAAATTGGCTACACTTAAACTCTTTAACATCATCCTTAGCTCTGTCATCTTCCCCAATATTTGGAACCAAGGACTGATCGCCCCAATCCACAAAAGTGGAGACAAATTTGACTCCAATAACTACCGTGGGCTATGCGTCAACAGCAACCGTGGGAAAATCCTCTGCATTATCATTAACAGCAGACTCATACATTACCAGAGTGAAAACAATGTAATCAACAAATGTCAAATGATTTTTAAACCAAATGACCATACAACAGACCACATATTCCCCCTGCACACCCTAATTGACAAAAAAATCTAGCCATAACAAAGGCAACGTCTTCTCATGCTTTGTTGATTTCAAAAAAGCTTTTGACTCAATTTGGTATGGTCTGCTATACCAATTGATGGATAGTGGTGTTGAGGGAAAAACATTATAAACATTATAAAATCCATGTACACAAACAAAAAGTGTGCGGTAAAAATTGGCAAAAAAACACATTTCTTTCCACAGGGCTGTGGAGAGAGACAGGGATGCAGCCTAAGCCCCACCCTCTTAAACATATATTTCAACGAATTGGCGAGGGCACTAGAACAGTCTATAGCACCTGGCCTCGCCCTACTAGAATCTGGAGTCAAATGTCTACTGTTTGCTGATGATTTGATGCTTCTGTCCCCAACCAAGGAGGGCCTACAGCAGCACTTAGATCTTCTGCACAGATTCTGTCAGACCTGGGACCTGACAGTAAATCTCAGTAAGACCAAAATAATAGTGTTCCAAAAAATATCTATTTTCCAGGACCACAAATACAAATTCCATCTAGACACCGTTGCCCTAGAGCACACAAAAAACTATACATACCTCGGCCTAAACATCAGAGCCATAGGTAACACAAAGCTGAGAACGATCTGAGAGACAAGGCAAGAAGGGCCTTCTATGCCATCAAAAGAAACATAAATTCGACATACCAATTAGGATCTGGATAAAAATACTTGAATCAGTTATAGATCACATTGCCCTTTATGGTTGTGGTGTCTGGGTTCCGCTCACCAACCAAGAATTCACAAAATGGGACAAACGCCAAATTGAGACTCCGTATGCAGAATTCAGCAAAAATATCCTCTGTGTACAACGTAAAACACCAAATAATGCATGCAGAATAGAATTAGGCAGATACCCGCTAATTATAAAAAAGAGCCGTTAAAATCTACAACCACCTAAAAGGAAGCGATTCCCAAACCTTCCATAACAAAGCCATCACCTACAGAGAGATGAACCTGGAGAAGAGTCCCCTAAGCAAGCTGGTCATGGGGTTCACAAACACAAACAGACCCCACAGAGCCCCAGGACAGCAACACAATTAGACCCAACCAAATCATGAGAAGACAAAAAGATAATTACCTGGAAAGAATTAACAGAAAAACTGAGCAAACTAGAATGCTATTTAGCCTCAAACAGAGAGTACACAGTGGCAGAATACCTGACCACTGTGACTGACCCAAACTTAAGGAAAGCTTTGGCTATGTACAGACTCAGTGAGTATAACCTTGCTATTAAGAAAGGCTGCCATAGGCAGACCTGGCTCTCAAGAGAAGACCGGTTTTGTGCACACTGCCCACAAAATGAGGTTGAAACTGAGTGGCCCTTCCTAAACTCCTGCCAAATATATGACCATATTAGAGACACATATTTCCCTCAGATTACACAGATCCACAAAGAATTCGAAAACATTTCCAATTTTGATAAACTCCCATATCCGTTGTGTGAAATACCACAGTGTGTCATCACAGCAGCAGAATTTGTGACCTGTTGTCACAAGAAAAGGGCAATTGTAAATACAATGGTTGAGGCTGCTTTGTTGCTCTGTGGATGTGTCCCAATTGGCTATTGGACCTGGTCAAAAGTAGTGCACTATATAGGGAAAAGGGTGCGATTTGGAACGCAGCCTGCATGTGGCCTCATGGAGCCTCATGGAGCCTCATGTAGCCCATCAGCTTGAAGGCATCTCACCCTTCTCGGCCCTCATTGTCCCAACAACTCCCCAAAGTTAATGACTTCACGCATTACTGCAAATGGCTGGGATTGAAATGATGCCCCACACCTCATGAATACAGTAGTTCACAGCAATGCTGTTAGCTGTCCATTTCCTGTACTGATATATCCTGTCATGTTCTGTCCTGTACTGATATATCCTGTCATGTACTGTCCTGTACTGATATATCATGTCATGTACTGTCCTGTACTGATATATCCTGTCATGTACTGTCCTGTACTGATATATCCTGTCTTGTAGTGTCCTGTACTGATATATCCTGTCATGTACTGTCCTGTACTGATATATCCTGTCATGTTCTGTCCTGTACTGATAGATCCTGTCATGTACTGTCCTGTACTGATATATCCTGTCATGTTCTGTCCTGTACTGATAGATCCTGTCATGTACTGTCCTCTACTGATATATCCTGTCATGTACTGTCCTGTACTGATATATCCTGTCATGTACTGTCCTGTACTGATATATCCTGTCATGTTCTGTCCTGTACTGATATATCCTGTCATGTTCTGTCCTGTACTGATATATCCTGTCATGTTCTGTCCTGTACTGATATATCCTGTCATGTTCTGTCCTGTACTGATATATCCTGTCATGTTCTGTCCTGTACTGATATATCCTGTCATGTTCTGTCCTGTACTGATATATCCTGTCATGTACTGTCCTGTACTGATATATCCTGTCATGTTCTGTCCTGTACTGATATATCCTGTCATGTACTGTCCTGTACTGATATATCCTGTCATGTTCTGTCCTGTACTGATATATCCTGTCATGTTCTGTCCTGTACTGATATATCCTGTCATGTACTGTCCTGTACTGATATATCCTGTCATGTACTGTCCTGTACTGATATATCCTGTCATGTTCTGTCCTGTACTGATATATCCTGTCATGTTCTGTCCTGTACTGATATATCCTGTCATGTACTGTCCTGTACTGATATATCCTGTCATGTTCTGTCCTGTACTGATATATCCTGTCATGTACTGTCCTGTACTGATATATCCTGTCATGTACTGTCCTGTACTGATATATCCTGTCATGTACTGTCCTGTGGTGGATAGGATGCTCAAGTGACTCCTAAACTGATTGCCAGAGGAGCAATGAAGGATAAAACGATAGTGGAGCGTATGCTCTGGTGATCATGGCCAGCGTGGGTGTGTTAGGGCCTTGCCTAGCTAGCTGGTCTGTATTCACAGAGCATCTGTCCCTCACTGTGCATCTGAAAGCTGCTGACACACTACTCTCTACCTGGTCCCATCACCAATAATCAGCCATGTGAACATCACTCACCATCACCGCCCCGCCCCTGCCAACATACACACACATATACACCCGCACACACACACATACATACAGCCTGGAGTCTGGCTATTAACAACTCTCTCAAAGATTTTCAAAAGCACCTAAAATATTATTATCATCAGACAAACCCTGGCATTTTTCCCAAACATTCTCATATACTGTCTCAAACACTGTCTTAAATATTTAGTCTTGCCCATTAACCCTCTGAATGGCACACATACACAATCCATGTCTTATTGTCTCAAGGCTTAAAAATCCTTCTTTAACTCATCTCCTCCCCTTCATCTACACTGATTGAAGTCTATTTAACAAATTACATCAATAAGGGATCATAGCTTCCAACTGGATTCACCTGGTCAGTCTATGTCATGTAAAGAGAATATGTTCCTAATGTGTTGTACACTCAGTGTATATACAGTTGAAATCGGAAGTTTAAATACACTTAGGTTGGAGTCATTAAGACTCGTTTTTCAACCACTTCACAAATGTCTTGTTAACAAACTACAGTTTTGGCAAGTCGGTTAGGACATCTACTTTGTGCATGACACAAGCAATTTTCCAACAATTGTTTACAGACAGATTATTTCACTTAAAATTCACTGCATCAAAATTTCAGTGGGTCAGAAGCTTACATACACTAAGTTGACTGTGCCTTTAAACAGCTTGGAAAATTCCAGAAAATGATGTCATGGTTTTAGAGGCCTCTGATAGGCTAATTGACACAAGTTTAGTCAATTGGAGGTGTACCTGTGGATGTATTTCAAGGCCTACCTTCAAACTCAGTGCCTCTTTGCTTGACATCATGGGAAAATCAAAAGAAATCAGCCAAGACCTCAGAATTTGTTTTAGACCTCCACAAGTCTGGTTCATCCTTGGAAGCAATTTCCAAACGTCTAAAGGTACCACGTTCATCTGTACAAACAATAGTACGCAAGTATAAACACCATGGGACCACGCAGCCGTCATACCGCTCAGGAAGGAGACGCGGTCTGTCTCCTAGATATGAATGTACTTTGGTGCGAAAAGTGCAAATCAATCCCAGAACAACAGCAAAGGACCTTGTGAAGATGCTGGAGGAACCGGTACAAAAGTATCTAAATCCACAGTAAAAATGAGTCCTATATCAATATAACCTGAAAGGCTGCTCAGCAAGGAAGAAGCCACTGTTCCAAAACCGCCATGAAACATCTTCGAGATAGGGGGCGCTCTTTTAATTTTTGCATAAAAAAACGTTCCCGTTTTAAACAAGATATTTTGTCACGAAAAGATGCTCAACTATGCATGTAACTGACAGCTTTGGAAAGAAAAAACGATGACGTTTCCAAAACTGCAAAGATATTATCTGTGAGTGCCCCAGAACTAATGCTACAGGCAAAACCAAGATGAAATTTCATACAGGAAATGGTCCAGATTTTGAATGCCCTGTGTTCCAATGTCTCCTTATATGGCTGTGAATGCGCCAGGAATGAGCCTGCACTTTCTGTCGTTTCCCCAAGGTGTCTGCAGCATTGTGACGTATTTGTAGGCATATCATTGGAAGATTGACCATGAGAGACTACATTTACCAGGTGTCTGCCCTGTGTCCTCCGTCTCCAGCTCCATGCGCGTTCCATTTTCTTCAGAGGAGAAACCAAACTGCCACGAATTATTTATCATCGATAGATATGTGAAAAACACCTTGAGGATTGATTCTAAACAACGTTTGCCATGTTTCTGTCGATATTATGGAGTTAATTTGGAAGATAGTTTGCGTTGTAATGACTTAATTTTCGGGTTTTTTCTTACCCAAACGTGATGAACAAAACGGAGCGATTTGTCCTACACAAATAATATTTTTGGAAAAACTGAACATTTGCTATCTAACTGAGAGTCTCCTCATTGAAAACATCTGAAGTTCTTCAAAGGTAAATTATTTTATTTGAATGCTTTTCTTGTTTTTGTGAAAATGTTCAATGCTGAATGCTAGGCTTAATGCTATGCTAGGCTATCAATACTCTTACACAAATGCTTGTTTAGCTATGGTTCAAAAGCATATTTTGAAAATCTGGGAATCTTGTGGAAGGCTACCCGAAACATTTGACCCAAGTTAAACAATTTAAAGCCAATGCTACCAAATACTAATTGAGTGTATGTAAACGTCTGACCCACTGGGAATGTGATGAAATAAATAAAAGCTGAAATAAATCATTCTCTCTACTATTATTCAGCCATTTCACATTCTTAAAATAAAGTGGTGATCTTAATTTTTACTAGAATTAAATGTCAGGAATTGTAAAACTGAGTTTAAATATATTTGGCTAAGGTGTATGTAAACTTCCGACTTCAACTGTATCAACAAATTTGCAAGGGCACTAGAACAATCCGCAACACCCAGCCTCACCCTACAAGATTCTGAAGTCAAATTTCTACTGTTTGCTGATGATTTGGTGCTTTTGTCCCCAACTAAGGAGGGCCTACAGCAGCACCTAGATCTTCTGCACAGATTCTGTCAGACCTGGGCCCTGACAGTGAATCTCAGTAAGACATGGTGTTCCAAATTTTGTCCAGTTGCCAGCACCACAAATAGAAATGCTATGCCCTAGAGCAAACCAAAAACTATACCTACCTCAGGCTAAACATCAGCACCACAGGCAACTTCCAAAAAGCTGTGAATGATCTGAGAGACAAGGCAAGAAAGGCCTTCTACGCCATCAAAGGGAACATGAAATTCATATTTAAAAATGATTGAATCAGTTATAGAACCCATTGCCCTTTATGGTGCTTTATTCTATAACTAGAGGACTCCTGATATCTCCAGAAGTATATATTTTTTGTCTTTATCTGTTGTGGTCCAGTCCTGTCTTTTTCCTATCTAGGGCCATCTACTTTAAGTGCTGCCCGTCTTCCCAGTAGACTAATTGGTGTGTGAACTGCTGACTGCTCATAACTTGCAGATAGTTGTTGACACATCAACCAGGATCAAGGGGCAGGGCAATTTGTGACTTGTTTTAGTAATCAGTGGCTGCATTGGAGGGGGCGTGGTTTCACCTCTCCTAGGCAATCAGCAATTAGTACAGTGAGGCATGCTCTCCACCTCTGCTAGGCAACTAGCAATCAGTGTTAGTTCTTCAGTCTCCCTGGTTCCTCAGCGGCAGCTGTAAGCGGTGGTCGTTCAGTTCTGCCGGAACTCTAAGACCATCGCCGAAACTAAGACGGTTCTGCCGAGTTGTTTGAGGAAGGAACGAGAGGAAGGCTCACACCACTCTGTCACTTGAGTATCTCACCTAGTTATTTACAGATTATCTCATTTAGCGTTTTTGTATCTTTGTCAACTACTGTGTGTGTGTTCTATACCTGTTAGTTCCTCTCCCTGTAGGCTTTACAGACGCTCCCACCCCTTGTCTGCAACCCTTCTGATTTAGTGAACCCTGCACGCAAAACCCAGGTGGAATTCCGGGTATCTGGCAGCATTTGGAACTGATGATCTGCGGTCAGAACGCAGAGTTCATCTCAGCCTATGCTGCCCTTCAGTCCCTTGGCTTTTTGGTCCCAACGGAGACATGGATCACCCCTCTAATTATCAAAATCCAGAAAAGAGCCTTTCAATTCTACAACCACCTAAAAGGAAGAAATTCCCAAACCTTCCCTAACAAAGCTATCACCTACAGAGAGATACGTCTGCTCAGCAATCTGTTCATGGGGCTCTGTTCACAAACCGACCCCACATAGCTCCAGGACAGCAACACAATTAGACCCAACCAAAACATGAGAAAATAAAATTATAATTACTTGACACATTCGAAAGAACTGAGCAAACTGGAATGCTATTTGGCCCTAAACAGAGAGTACACAGTGGCAGAATACCTGACCACTGTGACTGACCCAAACTTAAGGAAAGCTTTGACTATGTACAGACTCAGTGAGCATAGCCTTGCTATTGAGAAAGGCCACCACAGGCAGACCTGGCTCTCAAGAGAAGACAGGCTATGTGCTCACTGCCCACAAAATGGAAACTGAGCTGCACTTCCTAACCTCCTGCCAAATGTATGACCATATTAGAGACATATTTCCCTCAGATTACACAAACCCACAAAGAATTCTGAAATAAATCAAATTTTGAACTCATGTCTATTTGGTGAAATATGACAGTGTGCCATCACAGCAGCAAGATGTGTGACCTGTTGCCTCAAGAAAAGGGAAACCAGTGAAGAACAAACACCATTGTAAATACAACCCATATTTGTTCATGTATTTTTCCCCTTTGTTCTTCAACTATTTGCACATCATTTAAACACTGTACATAACCATAATATAACACTGGAGATGTCTCTATTCTTTTGAAATGTTTACTGTTCATTTCTGATGGTTTATTTCACTTGCTTTGGCAATGTAAACACATATTTTCCATGCCAATAAAATCCTCTAGAGTTAAATTAAAATTGAATTCAGAGAGGTGATGTGTGTAGGATTTCTGGTGAGTTACTATAGATGCTCTTTCTCCCATACACTGGTGTTTATTAATAGAGCTCTGCACTGCACTGTGCTGGGCCTGCTCTGCTCTGCTGCCTGACTGGGAGGATGGGTGGCCAGGGCCTGTGCTGGGCTGTGTGCTCTTAGGCTGGGCACCGTGGTGCTGGAGGGCTGGGTGATAGGTGACCTCTGTTTACCAGACAGCTCCAGTCAGGAACACAATAACAACATAGTAACCAGGCCAGGTCTCTAAGAGAGCCTGTGTGGTTACATTAATAAGGCTAGGAGAGGTCTGAGCATTAAAGACCCAGACATGAGTGTCTATTCTGTTTGTGTGTCTGGGGCTCTTAGGGCTAGACCCTTGAGAAGAGCTTGCACCTGTAACGAATAAGACTTTGAAAAGGCGTGGTGCTCTCAACAAGTGCTGTGCTCTAAATGTGATAGGTCAGATACTCACACATGGGCTTGAGCTGGCCAATCAGCTCCTCCTTGGTCCACTTGGCCCATTCCTTCTTGTCTGTGTTGATGGAGCACAGGATTGGCCCACATGGTTTCCCACAGTCCTCTATGGCCGGCACATTCAAGTAGTGGACGAGTACGATGTCAGGGTTCTGGAGAGGGAGGGAGAGAAGGAGGGGAACCTTAGGTTAGTCAGCAGACTCAGATGATGTGGGTCTGGTAACAGTGAGAGAGAATGGGAATCACACATAGGCCCAGAGAGAGAGAGACCCTGCTGGAAGTGTAACACCTTCCAGCATTACAGCTGTTGTGTTAGCACACAGACATGCTGCTGGAATAGGCTGCTGTTGGAGAGACATGGGAACTCTCACACAAATAATTGAGTGAGAAAAGCTCACGGAGAGAGAGTGACAGAGAAAGAGAAGCAAAACATGAATGTGTCTCTGAAGAAATATGTGGAGGGGATGTTAAAACCTCTTTGGAAGATTGTGTGTCTGCATGTGTGGTAATGGCCCTGCTATGTGCATGTAACACACTTATAGCATTTTGTGTAGTCCTCCCACATGCCGAGCCAATGCCCTCTATAAACTTGCCTGTGTACCCAGTCAGATCCACCAATTTACCCACCACAACTGTTACCTACAGTATGTAAATTCCCTAAATTGACAGCTTATGAAAAATGTGTGCCATTTAAAAGACCGGTTGAGCCAGTGTGAATAACATCAATTCTGTTCTGTAATCATGAATAGCTTTGATTACTGTGCAGAGTAAACAGTGGCAGGAGAAACACTCCCACTCCGCTCCTTAAGACATTTATTAGTAACACAATAATGCCAATAACAACACACACATGCACCACACTCACTCTCATTAGGTGTACACACACACACACACACACACACACACACACACACACACACACACACACACACACACACACACACACACACACACACACACACACACACACACACACACACACACACACACACACACACACACACACACACACACACACACACACACACACACACACACACACACACACACACACACACACACACACACCTGTTAAAGTAACAAAAGAAATGTAATGACAGCATGTGTTTGCGTGTAGTTTGAAGCTACTTCAGTGCTAAGTGGATTCTAAATCAACATGCAACTAGGTCTGTGCTCCCTACTGGTCCAAACCATTCATCTGTACCATTCATTCCTCCACTCCCCTCTCCAACCCCCTTATCCTCTCACTCTACCTTGATCAAGGATGGAGGGAGGGATGAGAAATTCACCAGGGATAATAAAGATGGAGGGGAGGGAGAGAGATACACCAGGGATAATAAAGATGGGGGGAGGAGAGAGATACACCAGGGATAATAAAGATGGAGGGAGGAGAGAGATACACAACGGATAATAAAGATGGGGGGAGGAGAGATACACCAGGGATAATAAAGATGGAGGGAGGAGAGAGATACACCAGGGATAATAAAGATGTGGGGAGGAGAGAGATACACCAGGGATAATAAAGATGTGGGGAGGAGAGAGATACACCAGGGATAATAAAGATGGAGGGAGGAGAGAGATACACCAGGGATAATAAAGATGGAGGGAGGAGAGAGAAACACCAGGGATAATAAAGATGGAGGGAGGAGAGAGATACACCAGGGATAATAAAGATGGAGGGAGGAGAGATACACCAGGGATAATAAAGATGGAGGGAGGAGAGAGATACACCAGGGATAATAAAGATGGAGGGAGGAGAGAGATACACCAGGGATAATAAAGATGGAGGGAGGAGAGAGAAACACCAGGGATAATAAAGATGGAGGGAGGAGAGAGATACACCAGGGATAATAAAGATGGAGGGAGGAGAGAGAGATACACCAGGGATAATAAAGATGGAGGGAGGAGAGAGATACACCAGGGATAATAAAGATGGAGGGAGGAGAGAGATACACCAGGGATAATAAAGATGGAGGGAGGAGAGAGATACACCAGGGATAATAAAGATGGAGGGAGGAGAGAGATACACCAGGGATAATAAAGATGGAGGGAGGAGAGAGATACACCAGGGATAATAAAGATGTGGGGAGGAGAGAGATACACCAGGGATAATAAAGATGGAGGGAGGAGAGAGATACACCAGGGATAATAAAGATGGAGGGAGGAGAGAGATACACCAGGGATAATAAAGATGGAGGGAGGAGAGAGATACACCAGGGATAATAAAGATGGAGGGAGGAGAGAGATACACCAGGGATAATAAAGATGGAGGGAGGAGACAGATACACCAGGGATAATAAAGATGGAGGGAGGAGAGAGATACACCAGGGATAATAAAGATGGAGGGAGGAGAGAGATACACCAGGGATAGTAAAGATGGGGGGAGGAGAGAGATACACCAGGGATAATAAAGATGGAGGGAGAGGAGAGAGATACACCAGGGATAATAAAGATGGAGGGAGAGGAGAGAGATACACCAGGGATAATAAAGATGGAGGGAGAGGAGAGAGATACACCAGGGATAATAAAGATGGAGGGAGAGGAGAGTGATACACCAGGGATAATAAAGATGGAGGGAGAGGAGAGAGATACACCAGGGATAATAAAGATGGAGGGAGGAGAGAGATACACCAGGGATAATAAAGATGGAGGGAGGAGAGAGATACACCAGGGATAATAAAGATGGAGGGAGGAGACAGATACACCAGGGATAATAAAGATGGAGGGAGGAGAGAGATACACCAGGGATAATAAAGATGGAGGGAGGAGAGAGAAACACCAGGGATAATAAAGATGGAGATACACCAGGGATAATAAAGATGGAGGGAGGAGAGAGAAACACCAGGGATAATAAAGATGGAGGGAGCAGAGAGATACACCAGGGATTATACAGATGGAGGGAGGAGAGAGAAACACCAGGGATAATAAAGATGTGGGGAGGAGAGAGATACACCAGGGACAATAAAGATGGAGGGAGGGAGAGAGAACACCAGGGATAATAAAGATGGGGGAGAGAGAGATACACCAGGGATTAAAGATACAGATGGAGGGATAATAAAGATGGGAGGAGGAGAGATACACCAGGGATAATAAAGATGGAGGGAGGAGAGAGATACACCAGGGATAATAAAGATGGAGGGAGGGAGAGATACACCAGGGATAATAAAGATGGAGGGAGGAGAGAGATACACCAGGGATAATAAAGATGGAGGGAGGAGAGAGATACACCAGGGATAATAAAGATGGAGGGAGGAGAGATACACCAGGGATAATAAAGATGGGGGAGGAGAGAGATACACCAGGGATAATAAAGATGGAGGGAGAGGAGAGAAACTCAAGGGATAATAAAGATGGAGGGAGGAGAGAGATACACCAGGGATAATAAAGATGGAGGGAGAGGAGAGAAACTCAAGGGATAATAAAGATGGAGGGAGGAGAGAGATACACCAGGGATAATAAAGATGGAGGGAGGAGAGAGATACACCAGGGATAATAAAGATGGAGGGAGGAGAGAGATACACCAGGGATAATAAAGATGGAGGGAGGAGAGAGATACACCAGGGATAATAAAGATGGAGGGAGGAGAGAGATACACCAGGGATAATAAAGATGGAGGGAGAGGAGAGAAACTCAAGGGATAATAAAGATGGAGGGAGGAGAGAGATACACCAGGGATAATAAAGATGGAGGGAGGAGAGAGATACACCAGGGATAATAAAGATGGAGGGAGGAGAGAGATACACCAGGGATAATAAAGATGGAGGGAGGAGAGAGATACACCAGGGATAATAAAGATGGAGGAGAGGAGAGAAACCAGGGATAATAAAGATGGAGGGAGGAGAGAGATACACCAGGGATAATAAAGATGGAGGGAGGAGAGAGATACACCAGGGATAATAAAGATGGAGGGAGAGGAGAGAAACTCAAGGGATAATAAAGATGGAGGGAGGAGAGAGATACACCAGGGATAATAAAGATGGAGGGAGAGGAGAGAGATACACCAGGGATAATAAAGATGGAGAGGAGGAGAGAGATACACCAGGGATAATAAAGATGGAGGGAGAGAGAGAGATACACCAGGGATAATAAAGATGGAGGGAGAGAGAGAGATACACCAGGGATAATAAAGATGGAGGGAGGAGAGAGATACACCAGGGATAATAAAGATGGAGGGAGGAGAGAGATACACCAGGGATAATAAAGATGGGGGGGAGAGAGAAACCAGGGATAATAAAGATGGAGGGAGGAGAGAGATACACCAGGGATAATAAAGATGGAGGGAGGAGAGAGATACACCAGGGATAATAAAGATGGAGGGAGGGAGAGAGATACACCAGGGATAATAAAGATGGAGGGAGAGAGAGAGATACACCAGGGATAATAAAGATGGAGGGAGGAGAGAGATACACCAGGGATAATAAAGATGGGGGAGAGAGAGATACACCAGGGATAATAAAGATGGAGGGAGGAGGAGAGAAACTCAGGGATAATAAAGATTGGGGGAGGAGAGAGATACACCAGGGATAATAAAGATGGAGGGAGGAGAGAGATACACCAGGGATAATAAAGATGGAGGGAGAGGAGAGAGATACACCAGGGATAATAAAGATGGAGGGAGGAGAGAGATACACCAGGGATAATAAAGATGGAGGGAGGAGAGAGATACACCAGGGATAATAAAGGTACAGCATAATAGTCCATTCTGACCTGCACAGGTTCTCTCAAAATACTGCTAAAAGTCTCTATTATACATAAGCCATGTTCAGTGATTTGTGCATAGGGCCAACCAGTGTTGGAATCATCTCATATTCAAAACAATACAATTATATTATCTTAAAAAGCCTAATGGTTGTTATTACAGAGTCATTTTCTTGATTTAGTTGACTTATTCATTTCAGCTCCTAGTGGGAAAAAAGGGCTATTCTTTGATAGGTCTTTTGTAGTGGTACTGGTATCTGGATATTTAGTCCGTGTCACACCAGTCTGATCTATGGCCCTCACCCCATCACCACAGCTGGACAAGGAGATGTGTTATCTCCTCTGTGATAAACGTTGTCCCTGTTCCCTGCCATTGGAGTCAACACCCTGAGACGGCTGGCCCCGCTTTCATGGTGACAGGGCGGGCGGGCGTGTGATGCCCCCAGATGGCATCACCAGCTGTGGTAATCGCCAGGCCACGGCCTCAATCCTTAACTAGCACGATAGGGGCGAATAAAGGGCCACAGCACACACTCATGAGCACATTGGGGAAGGCACTCATACACACCAATAAAAACAAACACACACACACACATATTGCACACGCACACAGACACACACACGCAAAACATAACTTCTACCCACATAGCAGCCCCACGCCCCCTCCCCTCCATTTAAACCCCACCCATACATAAAGACACACACTGCTGTTCCCTACCACACACACACACATTGGTCCCTGCCCTACAATGAATGGGAACATTTGGCTGGCAGCCTCACAGCTCATCCAAACAACAGTAATCTGTAGAGGCCAGCTACAGCTAGCTACAGTAGGCGTTAGTATTATGAATTTGCTGTTATTGACTTGTAAAATCCATGTGTGAGCCAGCAGTGGTTTTGTCCCAAATGGGACCCTATTCCCTATGTAGTGCACTACTTTGACCAAGGCCTAATGGGAATAGAGTGCCATTTGGGACTCAGGCAGCGTATGACGTGTGTAACTGTAACTTTTCCCCCTCTCTCCTCAGAGTGCCTTTACAACACATTTAGCAGCTCTCGTCGGCCCACTTAGTCCCTCCTCCTCTCCGCCACCAAGAAAACAACACAATGAAAATGTAAAGCGTCACATAAATCTATCAGGATGGTAATTTAATTTAATTTCCTGCTGGCTGCTTTCTTTTCCTCTGTGTAATATCACCAGTTTGTTTCTCTCCAAAGGAAACAGGAGAAAAGCTGAGGGGGGAACTTTTTCCTGGATACTGTTTTGCAGAGAAAATGAGATCTCATTAACTTATTGATTAATTGTGTAATGTAGTCTTTTGGTTGTTTTCCTGCTTGTTTCCCATGCGGGTTACAGGGCCGCTTTCCAGCTGTACATTTCCGCAATGGTGGTGGGGGGAGAGTGGGATCCGGTTGCTGGAGTGTGTGTGTGTGTGTGTGTGTGTGTGTGTGTGTGTGTGTGTGTGTGTGTGTGTGTGTGTGTGTGTGTGTGTGTGTGTGTGTGTGTGTGTGTGTGTGCATGTTAGTGTGGGAGGCTCCAAGGTATTGATGGTGCACATCCGAGTTGTAGTCGAGGTAAAAAAAACAATATGCATGCATCATGTGTATTTGTAGACAGTGTTGTTATGTTGTTGTGTTAGTGTGTAGTCTGGTGAACATCCCCAAAGCAGATGGATGGATGTTGCAGAGTAAATGACCTACCGAGGCTAAGGGAGGCAGTCACAGGGGTGGCATGTCTACTAAGGGAGGGTGAACACATGCACACACACACGCTCACACGCATACATGCACACACGCTCACACATACACCCCGCACACACACACACACACACACACACGCACACGCACACGCACACACACACACACACACACACACACACACACACACACACACACACACACACACACACACACACACACACACACACACACACACACACACACACACACACACACACACACACACACACACACACACACACACACACACACACACACACACACACACACACACATATACACACAAACACCTTGCACAATCACACACATGTACACACGCACACACACACAATCCCCACCAACACACACACAAACCAAAAACACATCATCACGCTACCGCAAGACAGTCGTAGCCAGGCAACAGGTTTCTTTGGTACCCACACCGCTCAGCTCAGCCTCAGCACCACTACCTTGCTCTGGAGTCAGTACACACCACACTGCTATACAGCAGAGCTCAGCCAGGCATGTTGCCACAGCTACAGCAAGGGGAAAGAGCCTGAGTTCCAAATGGCACCCTACCCCTTCATAGTGCTCTCTAGTCAAAATTAATGCATTATGTAGGGAATAGGGTGCCATTTAGGAGGCAGCCAGAACCTCATTACCAGGGTTACAGTTACAGAGTCGGACAATGCTCCTACCAGGACAGGCCATGTACTGTAGACCCAGGGCTCTCAACAGGCTCTGGCAGACAGATACAGACACCACAGTGCTTGTCCGTTGGTTGAAACGTTCATGTAATCTGTAACATGGGCCTGCAAGCCCTGGTGACCCCTGTCACAGTTCTCTGCCCTCTCCTCTCTTCTCCTCTCCTCTTTTCTCCTTTCCTTGCCGCTCCCCTTGTCTCCATGTAGCCATCTCTACCAACACGGTACCACGACCTCATTAAGGGGAGAGAGGAGAGGAGAGAGGGGGGGCTGGGAGAGGAGAGAGGGGGGCTGGGAGAAGGGGGCTGGGAGAGGAGGGGAGAGAGGAGAAGAGATTGGAGGTGGGGAAGGGGAGAGAAGAGAGGGGGCTGGGAGCGGAGAGAGGAGGAGAGGAGAGAGGGCGCTGAGAGAGGATGGATGATAGGAGGGGGAGAGAGGAGAAAAGAGCAGGGAGGAGAGGAGAGGAGGAGAGGAGAGGAGAGGAGAGGAGAGGAGAGGAGAGGAGAGGAGAGGAGAGGAGAGGAGAGGAGAGGAGAGGAGAGGAGAGGAGAGGAGAGGAGAGGAGAGGAGAGGAGAGGAGAGGAGAGGAGAGGAGAGGAGAGGAGAGGAGAGGGGTGCTCCAGGCCCAGTGCTGCCTGGCATAACGTTACTGTAGCAGCTAGGCCTCTCTCTTGCAATGAGCTGCGTAGCACTGGAGCGATAAGAACAGCCATTAACATGAAAGGATCTTAATTAAGAAGAGGAGGCTTGGTGGGACGTGGAGGAGCTGAGGACTGATGGGAGAAACCTAGTGAGGAACAAGATAAAGCCACCAGCCGCACGGAGGGGAATGACTTCAAAGCTTAGGGAGGCTAGCAGCAATCAGACAGCAGACAGATACACAGAGAGAGGAGGAAGGCAGGTTCTCAGAGGAGAAGTCAGGAGAAAACCACCCATTCCTCAGAGGAGGAGGAGGAGAAGATGGATGGAAATAGGCTAGGGAGGAGAAACTACTTTAGAGACATACAGTACCAGTCAAAAGTTTGGACACACCTACTTTCTTTATTTTTACTATTTTCTACATTGTAGAATAATAGTGAAAAGATATCAATACTATGAAATAACACAAATGGAATCATGTAGTAACCAAAAAAGTTTTGTTATATTTGAGATTCTTCAAAGTAGCCACCCTTTGCCTTGATGACAGCTTTGCACACTCTTTGCAGTCTCTCAACCAGCTGCATGAGGCAGTAACTTGGGAATACATTTCAATTAGCAGGTGGGCCTTGTTAAAAGTTAATTTGTGGAATTGCTTTCCTTCTTAATGCGTTTGAGCCAATTAGTTGTGTTGTGACAAGGTAGGGGTGGTATACAGAAGATAGCCCTATTTGGTAAAAGACCATATAAGTCCATATTATGTCAAGCTCAAATAAGCAAAGAGAAACGACAGTCCCTCATTATTTTAAGACATGAAGGTCAGTCAATCCTAAACATTGCAGTCGCAAAAACCATCAAGCGCTACGATGAAACTGGCTCTCACAAGGACCGCCACAGGAAAGGAAAGTCCAGAGTTACCTCTGCTGCAGAGGATCAGTTCATTAGAGTGACCAACCTCAGAAATAGCAGTCCAAATAAATGCTTCATAGAGTTCAAATAACAGACACATGTCAACATCAACTGTTCAGATGAGATTGCGTGAATCAGGCCTTCATGGTCAAATTGTTGCAAATAAACTACTAAAGTACACCAATAATAAGAAGAGACTTGCTTGTGCCAAGAAACACGAGCAATGGACATTAGACCAGTGGAAATATGTCTGTTTGTCTGATGAGTCTAATTTGTAGATTTTTGGTTCCTACGGCCTCGTCTTTGCTAGACGCAGAGTAGGTGAATGGATGATCTCCGCATCTGTGGTTCCCACCGTAAAGCATGGAGGAGGAAGTGTGGTGGTGCTTTGCTGGTGACACTGTTGGTGAACCTTAATAAGAATGTGCCTTAATAACAAACTTGTATGCCATCTGTAAACACGATTAAAATTGTTAAAATTGTTTTGAGCCTATTCAGTTTAGCCACAGAAAAAGCAAGCAAGCATCCTGCTAGCCATGATTGTCTGGGAATGACTTCAAAGCTTAGGGAGTCTAGCAGCAATCAGACAGCAGACAGATACACAGAGAGAGGTGGAAGGCAGGTTTTCAGAGGAGAAGTCAGGAGAAAACCACCCATTCCTCAGAGGAGGAGGAGGAGTAGGAGGAGGAGGAGGAGAAGGTGGGTGGGCTGGACATGCCGAGAGATTAGTTTGGATTGGTCTGCCATATTGCATGCTTCTGTCTATTTGAGCTGGTCAGACTGTTTAGGTAATCCTTACTAAAGCAGCTTTTATTGAAATGTATTGTGTAGTAAAACTGTGTGTTGCTCTCCACTTTCTGGAGGACCGAGTTTTGAAGTCAGTGGAATTCCAGTATGATAGCTAAGGAGATGGAGAAAACACCTGTCTCTCTGGATTACATCTTCAAACTAAGGGCAACCATGGCATCCGACAGGAGACGTGTCCATCCATGAATGCTGTATAAGATAGTCTAGCTTGCTAAATTTTAAGTTTCTAATTTTGATAGAAAGTGGTTTCATTTGAAGTTAAAGTGTACTGTTAGTTAGCTAGCTAAAGATAGCTGGCTGGCTCGCTAGCTAACGTTATGTGTATGATCTTATTATTCGAGCCATTTGCTTGGCTAGCTAAAGCCTAATGTTAACTAACTAACATTGCACCTAGTTGGTTAGCTACCTGTAGATTCATGCAGGGTAGTATCGTCATGAGTTGTGATTATGGTTCATTGTTTACCTAGCTAGCTAGCTGAAGTTCGCTGGATGGCTCGTTAGCTAACGTTATGTGTATGATCGTATTATTTGTATCTTAGAGCTATTTAGTTGGCTAGCTATAGCCTAATGTGAGCTAGCTGACATTACACCTGGTTGGTTAGCCACCTGCAGATTCATGCAGGGTAGTAATGTCATGAGTTGGGATTAGGGTTCATTGTTTAGCTAGCTAGCTAGATAATGTAAGCTGGCTGGCTCGCTAGCTAACATTACGTGTATGATCTTATTATTCATTGTCATATTATTAGCTATCATGACGTTGCCCTAAGGGTGAGGTTCATAAACCCCCCATAAATAGGTTTACCCCCCTTTTCTCGCCACTCTACAGAATGGACTCTTGGAAAGCCCTTTGTTAACATAGAGAGAGTATGGTAACATCAAAAGGTTGGGGAAAGATACAATATTTCTGAAATCCAACCAGTTGAAAGTGTCCATTGGTACTTAAAGAATATGATGTCAGATCAGTTGGCGTCTGGGACATTATATCTGATGATGACATCAATTTTATCATGTAAAGTCTACACATTCTATGTTATCAGATTCACAGACCAATCCCCTTTTGTCCCTCAGTCTTCCCACTCTTTTATTCAAAATCCAACCCCTTTTCTTTGTGTAATCATCCGTCATAACGGTTTCGTCCGCTAGGGACTTTTTCTTTTATGACATGATTGGCAATCGATGTATGATCCATCCTGTATATATGTAATTATGTGTGATTATTTAGGTATTTAGTAAATACATAATTAAGTAAATGTTTGTATTGCTGATTGAACTTGTTAGCCAGGGTTCGTGAAGATAACCAAGAATTTTATGATGTTCAGATGAGACTGAATAAGGTGACGATTAATGACCGATTGCTATTGATATAAAAGATCTTTAGATCTTAAAGTGTGGATTTGGGAGATAGCCGCTCTATATAAACGAATGCTTTCGTGGTGCCCCAGGTTATTAATGAGTTAACGGTTGCATGACTTAATTCAATCACATAATCAATTAAACATTTGGTAATTGATTTGATAAAATAGAATGTCATATAACTTAATCAGTCAGAGACACAACAGAGCCATTGGCTTGGCTAGCTATAGCCTAATATTAGCTAGCTAACACTGAACCTGGTTGGTTGCAGATTCATGCAGGGTAGTAACGTCATGGGATTATGGTTCATTGTTTACCTAGCTAGCTAGCTACATGCATTAGCAAAAGACTCCACTATGCAAGTAACCATTTCGAGTGCGTTCGAAATTCAGTCAGGCCATCTACTCCAATTTCAAAGCACTCTCGTCTTAGTGTGCCAGAGCGCAGAATAACTGATGAATTTACGGATGCTCAACACCTGTTGAATATGACCTGGGGTCAGTAAACTTTGTAAAAAAAGTGCAATTAAATTGTTGCCAGCAGCAGAGTTACAGTCACCAACACTCTGGATAACATGAAAACACCTGGACCAGCTGTGCTAGAAAGAGTAAAATGGGGTGTTCTCTCATTAGTGTCTGGAAGTAGCTAACAAGTTAGCCAATGTTAGCTAGTTAGCGTGGGTGCTTGACTGCCATTGTGAGGTCTGAACGTTCGGATCGACCCTACTCATCGGCCAGAGAGTCCAGGGTGCGCTCTGAACACTCCGAGAGCGAAACGCTCTGAATTTACAAGCGGACAATCTGACAGCATAGATGCAGTCACCAACACTCTTGATAACATAACAGCCTAACCAGCTCTGCTAGGGCGAGTAATGTTCAGTGAGCTGTTCTCTCATTTGTGTCTGGAAGTAACTAGCAAGTTAGCTTGGGTGCTTGACTGCTGTTGTTAGTACAGAACGCTTGGATCAACCCTTAAAGGGTTGTGTGGGCTAAAGCTTAAGAGGGTGTGAACAATGCTGAATGGGTGTAGGCAAAGACAGGCTCTCCAGTGGTAGTACCAACACATTCAAAGGCCATTTTCTCAAAAGTGAGTTTACAAGTTTATCAACTTTCAAAGCAGGATTACTTTCCCATTGTTCAACTGTAGTGTATGATATACCATTTTGTACCTCTGAGTCTCTACTTTTATCCAATGTAAAAGACACAATTTCGGTCACATATGTGGGAACTCCTTCATGACTATTGGAAACGTATTCCAGCTGAGGCTGGTTGAGAGAATGCCAAGAGTGTGCAAAGCTGTCATCAAGGCAAAGGGTGGCTACTTTGAAGAGTCTAACGTATAAAATATATTTTGATTTGTTTAACACTTATTTGGTTGCTACATGATTCCATATGTGTTATTTCATTGTTTTGATGTCTTCACTATTATTCTACAATGTAGAAAATAGTACAAATAAAGAAAAACCCTTGAATGAGTAGGTGTGTCCAAACTTTTGACTGGTATTGTATGTGGCTACGCTAGCCCACAACAAGGACAATTTAACTAGCCCACTACAGGGACATCCATTTCAATGCATAATATGAGGTATACTGGAACACTTGATTATTTTGTCACAAACGTGCAACGTTAATTCCACACTTTGTTTTGGGGATGTGAAAATGCATGAGGGATGTACTGTATACAGATATTAGGGTCTTAGTATATGTGTATTCACGTGTGAGAAAAATAATATGGAATTATTTGTTTATGTGATATGCAAACATGCATTCTCTAAAATCTACAGAATGTTTGCATGATGGTAAATCAACGGACTGACCTCTTCCTGTATGCTGGACTGTGTCTGTGTGAGTTATTATGTTTGTGTGAGAGTGCCCATTAGGTGATTAACACCCTGCACTTAAACCTGGCCTGTGTTTATTACCATGTGTGTTTAGCAGTTGAAAGTGTGTGCATGCTGATCTGTGCGTGTGTAAACCGAGGTGTAGTGTGTGTGTGTGTGTTGGTGTATGTGGGTGTTAGAGGTGATTATGGCCGTGCTCTGTGGGCTTTGCTGGGGCAGTTGGCCTGGCGGTGGCATGGTGATGGATGGCATTGTGTGCCCGTCATTAAGCAGCCTCCTGGCCCCTGGCACTGGGGTTAAGCTCTTAAACGCACCCCTCCCTCTCTCGCCTCCCTCTCGGTCTCTCTCTCTCTCTCCTCACTGATTCCCTCCCTCTCTCCATCGCTCCCATTTCCCTCCCTTCCTGCCTGCCTGCCTCTCTCTCTCTCTCTCTTTCTCTTTCTCTCTCTCCTCACTGATTCCCTCCCTCCCTCCCTCCCTCCATCGCTCCCATTTCCCTCCCTTCCTGCCTGCCTCTCTCTCTCTTTCTCTTTCTCCTCACTGATTCCCTCCCTCCCTCCATCCCTCCTATTTTCCCTCCCTCCCTCCCTGCCTTCCTCTCTGTCTCCCTCCCTCCGTCCCTCTCTTTCTCCCCCGTCGCTCCTTGCCTCCATCCCTCCCTCTTTACCTGCCCCCCTCTCTGGCTGTCCCCAAACACTGCTGCTCATTTCAAGGTCAACTGCCTCTGTGATGCTGTAAGTTCACCTCCACAGCTCCACAGGCATAAGATTTCTCCTTTATCCTTTTGTTTGGAATGTTTTGTCGCTCTCTCACCGCCAAAGGGTGTGTTTGGGAGTGTGGGGGTGGCTGCTAATGTTGTTGCAGCCATACACATTAAGACACAAAAACACACAGGCCCTCACACACACGCATACACACACTCACACAACGGCATAAACAGGCAAACAACACTCCACATCAAACAACCTAAAATGGAGTAAACACCCTGCAACCAGCTCCTGTCTAGGTAGTGGAGGAGTCCCTGTTGAACCCATCTTCCCCCTCTCTCTGGGTCCTCTCTCAAAAAGCCTTTGTTAAATGCTCTCAGTATAGACACTCTAATTGGGTGTCTGGTGTCAGAGCTCTTTGCCTTCCGCCCCCTCTCTTTCCCTCATTCTCTCCCATCCCTCTCTTCCTCCTCTCCTTTTCGCAGCCACCGCATCCATGCCATGGTGTTCCTGGCGCCTGGGGTGTGTACCAATCCAAGGGCACGTGCCAGTTTCAAGGAGTGTCATGCTGTGAATTGGCCAGTTCAGCCGTGTCCACCCAGGTCTGTGTGAGAAAGGCATGGGAGGAGACTCAGCAGGGGGGATGGTGGGAGGCAGGGGGTCTCCTAAGGACCTTCTCCCCTGTGAGGCACTCTAGGGGGTACATAAAGTGCATTCGGAAATGATTCAGACCCATTGACTTTTTCCACATTTTGTTACGTTATATCTACACACAATACCCCATAATGACAAAGAGAAAACAGGTTTTTAGAAATGTTTGCAAATGTATTAAAAATAAACAACAGAAATACCTTATTTACATAAGTATTCAGACCCTTTGCTATGAGACTCAAAATTGAGCTCAGGTGCACCCTGTTTCCACTGATCATCCTTGGGATGTTTCTACAACTTGATTGGAGTCCACCTGTGGTAAATTCAATTGATTTAACATGATTTGGTAAGACACACACCTGTCTATATAAGATCCCACAGTTGACAGTGCATGTCAGAGCAAAAACCAAGCCATGAGGTCGAAGGAATTGTCCATAGAGCTCCGAGACAGGATTGTATCAAGACACAGATCTGGGGAAGGGTACCAATACAATTTTGCAGCAATGAAGGTCCCCAAGAACACAGTGGCCTCCAAGAAGTTTGAATCCACCAAGACTCTTCCTAGAGCTGGCGTGGTCTCTATCACATCTTGACATCTCTCCCTGGTCTCTCTCACATCACAACTATTTTGAAGGCAGCAGGTATTGTATCTATCTGGTGCTCTCCTCCCCACTACTGAAGGCCTGTGTTCCTCCTGAAGAACCTTCTGTACCAGCCTGCCTATGGGGTCCAGGCGGCATATTAAAGAGTTGGAACTTTTGAGTAACAGGAAGAGAGAAATGTGTGTTCGTGTGTGTTTGTGTGTTTGTGTGTTTGTTTGTGTTTGTGTGTGTGTGTGTGTGTGTTCGTCTGTGTGTGTGTGTGTGTGTGTGTGTGTGTGTGTGTGTGTGTGTGTGTGTGTGTGTGTGTGTGTGTGTGTGTGTGTGTGTGTGTGTGTGTGTGTGTGTGTGTGTGTGTGTGTGTGTGTGTGTGTGTGTGTGTGTGTGTGTGTGTGTGTGAGAGAGAGCCAGCGGCTGAGGCCCAGCTGTGATGTTTAATTCAGCGGCACATAATCACTCAAGAGGTGCCGTTAAATAACTCAGCTTAGAGGGGAAGAACCTCTCCACTCTGGGAAAGGACTGCTAGGGGTGTTTGGATGTGTGTGTGGGTGCATATGTACGTGTGTGAGTCTGTCTCCTTTCACATGGGCTATTGTAAAAGGTGTTATGTGCATGTTATGTCTTTATCTACACTACCGTTCAAAAGTTTGGGGTCACTTAGAAGTGTCCTTGTTTTTGGGCCTCCTGGGTGGCGCGTTGGTCTAGGGCTGTGCCACCAAAGACTCTGGGTTCGCGCCCATGCTCTGTCGCAGCCGGCCGCGACCGGGAGGTCCATGGGGTGACGTACAATTGGCCTAGCGTCGTCTGAGTTAGGGAGGGTTTGGCCGGTAGGGATATCCTTGTCTCGTCGCGCACTAGCGACTCCTGTGGCGGGCCGGGCGCGGTGCACGCTAACCAGGTAGCCACATTGGTGCGGCTGGCTTCAGGGTTGGATGTGCACTGTGTTAAGAAGCAGTGCGGCTTGGTTGGGTTTCGGAGGATGCATGGCTTTATACCTTGGTTGTAGCGATGAGACAAGATAGTAACTACTAACAATTGGATACCACGAAATTGGGGTGAAAAGGGGGTAAAATTCACCCCAAAAAAGTGTCCTTTAAAAAAAAAAAAAAAGCACATTTTTGGTCCATTAAAATAACATAAAATTGATCAGAAATACAGTGTAGACATTGGTAATGTTGTAAATGACTATTGTAGCTGGAAACGGCAGTTTTTTAATGGAATATCTACACAGGCGTACAGAGGCCCATTATCAGCAACCATCACTCCTCTGTTCCAATGGCACGTTGTGTTAGGTAATCCAAGTTTAGAAAACCTTTTTGTAATTATGTTAGCATAGCTGAAAACTGTTGTTCTGTTTAAAGAAGCAATAAAACTGGCCTTCTTTAGACTAGTTGATTATCTGGAGCATCAGCATTTGTGGGTTCGATTACAGGCTCAAAATAGCCAGAAACTCGTCAGTCTATTCTTGTTCTGAGAAATGAAGGCTATTCCAAATTGCTAAGAAAGTGAAGATCTCGTACAATGCTGTGTACTCTCCCTTCACAGAACAGCACAAACGGGCTTTAACCAGAGTAGAAAGAGGAGTGGGAGGCCCCGGTGCACAACTGAGAAGAGGACAAGTACGTTACAGTGTCTAGTTTGAGAAACAGATGCCTCACAAGTCCTCAACTGGCAGCTTCATTAAATAGTACCCGCAAAACACCAGTCTCAACGTCAACAGTGAAGAGGCGACTACGGGATGCTGGAATTGTAGGCAGAGTTCTTATTCCCATCTAAGTATTTTCTTTTTATTGGCCAGCCTGTGATATGGCTTTATCTTTGCAACTCTGCCTAGTAGGCCAGCATCCCGGAGACGCCTCTTCACTGAAATTTCTAAGCAACCCCAAACTTTTGAACGGTAGTGTATATCTGTAATATGTGAAAAAGAGCCTCTATTTGAGTATAAAGGAAGAGCAGGGCAGAGTAGTCTAGATACCAGCCAGACAGCACAGGGTTCTGTAGCAGGTCGCTATAGTATCTAGCTCTCACAATTTACAGGATACTTATTCATCCTCAGGCCGTAGCAGAGCACCACCACCCTCTCCATTAGTCCTGGTGGCCCCCAGAGCCATGCTGTGAGAGGCTGAGGCGGAGACCGGCTGCCCTGCCCAGGGGCCATGCGGCTAGGAAGGACCGATCAAGGAGACATCCGTCTGCCATAATGACCATGGCACTGATCCTAATGCTCAGCGCCCAGCAACCCAGGTGACACAGAGTCAGACCGCAACTAAACCACCCAGGGGAAGTCAAGTATCCCTCTCGGACGCAGGCAGTTTAACTGTTCTCTCATTTTGATTCTCTCTTCTATCTCTTCTCTATCGCACGCACACGTATGCACGCACTGCACGCACGCGCTCTTTATTTACCTGTGTCCATGTCTGCTCTTCATGTCCCTGTGTCCAGGTCTTCTGTTTATGTGTCTGTGTCCAGGTCTTCTGTTTATGTGTCTGTGTCCAGGTCTTCTGTTTATGTGTCTGTGTCCAGGTTTTCTCTTTATGTGTCTGTGTCCAGGTCTTCTGTGTCCAGGTCTTCTGTTTATGTGTCTGTGTCCAGGTCTTCTCTTTATGTGTCTGTGTCCAAGTCTTCTCTTTATGTGTCTGTGTCCAGGTCTTCTGTTTATGTGTCTGTGTCCAGGTCTTCTCTTTCTGTGTCTGTGTCCAGGTCTTCTCTTTATGTGGCTGTGTCCAGGTCTTCTGTTTATGTGTCTGTGTCCAGGTCTTCTCTTTATGTCCCTGTGTCCAGGTCTTCTGTTTATGTGTCTGTGTCCAGGTCTTCTCTTTATGTCCCTGTGTCCAGGTCTGACCTTTATGTCCCAGTGTCCAGGTCTGCTCTTTATGTCCCTGTGTCCATGTCTGCTATATATTTCCCTGTGTCCAGGTCTGCTCTTTATGTCCCTGTGTCCACGTCTTCTCTTTATGTCCCTGTGTCCAGATCTTCTCTTTATGTCCCTGTGTCCATGTCTGCTATTTATGTCCCTGTGTCCATGCCTGGTCTTGACGTCCCTGTGTCCAGGTCGTCTCTTTATGTGTCTGTGTCCAGGTCTTCTCTTCATGTCTCGGTGTCCAGGTCTTCTCTTTATGTCCATGTGTCCATGCCTGCTCTTGACGTCCCTGTGTCCAGGGCTTCTCTTTATGTGTCTGTGTCCAGGTCATCTCTTTAAGTGCCTGTGTCCAAGTCTTCTCTTCATGTCCCTGTGTCCAGGTCTGTTCTCTATGTCCCTGTATCCAGATATTCTCTTCATGTCCCTGTGTCCAGGTCTTCTCTTAATGTCCCTGTGACCAGGGCTTCTCTTTATGTCCCTGTGTCCAGGTCTTCTCTTCATGTCCCTGTGTCCAGGTCTTCTCTTTATGTCCCTGTGTCCAGGTCGTCTCTTTATATGTCTGTGTCCAGGTATTCTCTTCATGTCCCTGTGTCCAGGTCTTCTCTTAATGTCCCTGTGTCCAGGTCTTCTCTTAATGTCCCTGTGTCCAGGTCTTCTCTTTATGTGTCTGTGTCCAGGTATTCTCTTCATGTCCCTGTGTCCAGGTCTTCTCTTAATGTCCCTGTGTCCAGGTCTTCTCTTTATGTGTCTGTGTCCAGGTCTTCTCTTTATGTGTCTGTGTCCAGGTCTTCTCTTTATGTGTCTGTGTCCAGGTCTTCTCTTTATGTGTCTGTGTCCAGGTCGTCTCTTTATGTGTCTATGTCCAGGTCGTCTCTTTATGTGTCTGTGTCCAGGTCGTCTCTTTATGTGTCTGTGTCCAGGTCTTCTCTTCATTTCCCCTTGTCCAGGTCTTCTCTTTATGTCCCTGTGTCCAGGTCTTCTCTTAATTTCCCTGTGTCCAGGTCCTCTCTTTATGTCCCTGTGTCCAGGTCTTCTCTTTATGTCCCTGTGTCAAGGTCTTCTCTTTATGTCCATGTGTCCAGGTCTTCTCTTTATGTCCCTGTGTCCAGGTCTTCTCTTTATTTCCCTGTGTCCAGGTCTTCTCTTTATGTCCCTGTGTCCAGGTCTGATTTTATGTCCCTGTGTCCAGGTCTTCTCTTCATGTCCCTGTGTCCAGGTCTTTTCTTAATGTCCCTGTGTCCAGGTATTCTCTTCATGTCCCTGTGTCCAGGTCTTTTCTTAATGTCCCTGTGTCCAGGTCTTTTCTTAATGTCCCTGTGTCCAGGTCTTTTCTTAATGTCCCTGTGTCCAGGTCTTCTCTTCATGTCCCTGTTTCCAGGTCTTCTCTTCATGTCCCTGTGTCCAGGTATTCTCTTCATGTCCCTGTGTCCAGGTCTTTTCTTAATGTCCCTGTGACCAGGGCTTCTCTTTATGTGCTTGTGTCCAGGTCTTCTCTTTATGTGTCTGTGTCCAGGTCGTCTCTTTATGTGTCTGTGTCCAGGTCTTCTCTTCATTTCCCCTTGTCCAGGTCTTCTCTTTATGTCCCTGTGTCCAGGTCTTCTCTTAATTTCCCTGTGTCCAGGTCCTCTCTTTATGTCCCTGTGTCCAGGTCTTCTCTTTATGTCCCTGTGTCAAGGTCTTCTCTTTATGTCCATGTGTCCAGGTCTTCTCTTTATGTCCCTGTGTCCAGGTCTTCTCTTTATTTCCCTGTGTCCAGGTCTTCTCTTTATGTCCCTGTGTCCAGGTCTGATTTTATGTCCCTGTGTCCAGGTCTTCTCTTCATGTCCCTGTGTCCAGGTCTTTTCTTAATGTCCCTGTGTCCAGGTATTCTCTTCATGTCCCTGTGTCCAGGTCTTTTCTTAATGTCCCTGTGTCCAGGTCTTTTCTTAATGTCCCTGTGTCCAGGTCTTTTCTTAATGTCCCTGTTTCCAGGTCTTCTCTTCATGTCCCTGTGTCCAGGTATTCTCTTCATGTCCCTGTGTCCAGGTCTTTTCTTAATGTCCCTGTGACCAGGGCTTCTCTTTATGTGCTTGTGTCCAGGTCTTCTCTTTATGTGTCTGTGTCCAGGTCGTCTCTTTATGTCCCTGTGTCCAGGTCTTCTCTTCATTTCCCTGAGTCCAGGTCTTCTCTTTATGTCCCTGTGTCCAGGTCTTCTCTTAATTTCCCTGTGTCCAGGTCTTCTCTTTATGTCCCTGTGTCCAGGTCTTCTCTTTATGTCCCTGTGTCCAGGTCTTCTCTTTATTTCCCTGTGTCCAGGTTTTCTCTTTATGTCCCTGTGTCCAGGTCTTCTCTTTATGTGTCTGTGTCCAGGTCGTCTCTCTATTTCCCTGTGTCCAGGTCTTCTCTTTATGTGTCTGTGTCCAGGTCTTCTCTTCATTTCCCCTTTTCCAGGTCTTCTCTTTATGTGTCTGTGTCCAGGTCTTCTCTTCATTTCCCCTGTGTCCAGGTCTTCTCTTTATGTCCCTGTGTCCAGGTCTTCTCTTTATTTCCCTGTGTCCAGGTCTTCTCTTCATTTCCCCTTGTCCAGGACTTCTCTTTATGTCCCTGTGTCCAGGACTTCTCTTAATTTCCCTGTGTCCAGGTCTTCTCTTTATGTCCCTGTGTCCAGGTCTTCTCTTTATGTGTCTGTGTCCAGGTCTTTTCTTTATGTCCCTGTGTCCAGGTCTTCTCTTTATGTCCCTGTGTCCAGGTCTTCTCTTTATGTGTCTGTGTCCAGGTCTGTGAGCTAGCCAGCACTTCACAGGAGCAGGCAGGGGAGAGAGGTGCGCTGGTGCATTTCTAAACAGGACGTCACACAGAGGACTGATGTGTGTCCAAAATTGCCGGACAACCTTGCTGATAAATCTGCCTTTGTTCTCTGCTAACACACACAGCTATGTACCAAACAACAGCAGCAGCAGCAGTCACAGTGATAACGCTGGTGATCAACGTGAACAGTTACCAGTAGAAAAATAGCAACAACAAAACAATAACAGCATCACCACACACTCCTCTCTTCAGCCTGTGTGCTGTGTTGTGGTTCTGTCAGTCCCTGGTTGATGTTTTGCTGGGTACAGGAGCAGCCCCAGATCTCAGCTTAGCCAGACCTCTCTCTGGAGATGCACACATCAGCCCCCCCATGCACACACATGTTCAAAGGTACACACACATGCACACAAACACACACACACACACACACGCATGCACACACACACAGAGTTCACATTCAAACAAACAGGTAATCTGACATCCACACATCAACCCTCTGGGAAGGAATGCTCAAATGGTTTCCCTAGCAACCAGCAGTGTGATTTAAGTCTGCATGATAAAAAAATGAAAACAGATAGAGAATGTGTGTGTGTGTGTGTGTGTGTGTGTGTGTGTGTGTGTGTGTGTGTGTGTGTGTGTGTGTGTGTGTGTGTGTGTGTGTGTGTGTGTGTGTGTGTGTGTGTGTGTGTGTGTGTGTGTGTGTGTGTGTGTGTGTGTGTGTGTGTGTGTGTGTGTGTGTGAGCGTGTGAGAGAGGTGGGGGTGGAGAATAGATTTGTAGGAGGATGTCCAATGATAAGGGAGTTGTAAGTAAGAAGAGATGGAGAGGAAAGGTCATGATGAGAAGAACCAGACGGAGGAAAAGGCCATCAAAACACACCCAAAACACGCCCAAGACACACCCAAAACACGCCCAACACACGTCCAACACACGTCCAACACACGCCCAACACACGCCCAACACACGTCCAACACACGCCCAACACACGCCCAACACACGTCCAACACACGTCCAACACACGTCCAACACACGCCCAACACACGCCCAACACACGCCCAACACACGTCCAACACACGCCCAACACACGCCCAACACACGTCCAACACACGTCCAACACACGCCCAACATACGCCCAACACACGCCCAACACACGTCCAACAAACGTCCAACACACGCCCAACACACGCCCAACACACGCCCAACACACGTCCAACACACGCCCAACACACGCACACGCACACGCACACGCACACGCACGCACGCACACACACACAAACACACACACACACACAGGCACTTCCTGAGGGGATCTGCAGGGGCAGTGTTGACTGCAAGTTGGATGATAGTCAAACACTGATGAGGAGGCAAAGCAAGGGCATGATACAGGCACCAGCATCACAGGTGGGAGGGAGTTGAGAGAGAATGAGTTCACAGAGAGAGAGAGAGTGAGAGAGAGAAGGGAGAGAAAGACAGAGGGAGCTCAAAAAGAGACAATCCCAGTGATCATCAGTACAATCCACAGAGACAAGAATATGTATGTATTAGGAATGTATGTATGCAGGCACACAGCAGGGGAGAGGGGATTATGAGAAGGTGAAAACATCGGAATCACATCAATCTCACCAAGTTCAAATGCAAAAGGACATGAGGTGTCTTCTTTAACCCGTCCAAAGTCATGGGAGCAGCAGTACACTAAGGATTATATAAGGCTCTGTTCTGACCTTCAGTCTATACAGAACCCATCAGACTGTATAGATAGAGACCATTTCATTACTGTGTGAGCACGGTCTGGTTTGATCGAGCCATGAGGTCTGATAAAGAAGTCTTTCAATGCTACATACAAACTGCAATGCAATTCACTGTGTGAATGTGTCTAAAGACAGCAAACTAGCACGTAATTGCGTAACGTTCTGTGTTTCTGTAAGATACTAGACGTGCACGGCGTCTGTAGAAGAGAGAGATTGTGTGTGTGTGTGTGTGTGTGTGTGCGCGCGTGTGGTGGCAGCGCGAGAGGAGCCATGCTATCTGCCGCCAGCAGCTGCCATTGAGAAGCTTCCCAAAACAAACGGAGAGCCGTGACAGAGAGAGAGCGAGCGGGGCCTTCTGTGGAAATTAATTGAGACCATCAATATGGTATTAATCATTAAAGAGCAGGTGCTGAGGTGGCACTTTGCTGACTTCACTGCCGCTGGCAACACACACACATTCAAAGTTTGACCTGCTGTTTAGTGAGAAGCAAATGACATATTTTAAACATGTCATCGACAGTCAAGAAACGACTTATCAACACACTGGGTAGCCATGTTTCCTGAAAGGCTCAACCCTGCGGAGGGAAGAACATGGTGAGTCGGTACCAGAGGAGAGGAGATTCACACTGAAGTGACTCCATTAAGCAGTTAAACACCACGTCTCCAAATGATTGAATGTGTCAAACTGAGATGAACGCGTCCTCGCTTGAATAATACATTACCCAGGCTCATACACACTCATACACACTCATACACACACATACACACACATACACACACATACACACTCATACACACATATACACACATACACACACATACACACACATACACACACATACACACTCATACACACTCATACACACTCATACACACACATACACACACATACACACTCATACACACACATACACACTCATACACACACATACACACACATACACACTCATACACACGCATACACACGCATACACACGCATACACACGCATTCACACGCATACACACGCATACACACACATACACACACATACATACACACCTGCACCTGTGCACACATACATCCGCATGTATACATACATAAACACACACACACACGCACACGTACATTGACACACAGTGTGCGGATGTGAAACAGCTGTGCAGGACGGGGGACTGGTAAAGTGTGGCGGTGGCAGCGGAGGCACTGTAGTGAGACGACAGCAGCATGGCTCCACGCTCACACCCACCACTCAACATATCAAACACCCACCATGGGGGCCGCAGATGCAGGGGACACCCCCCACCAGCCCCCCTACCCACCGCCACCCCACCGTGTGTGTCAAGGTTGGATCTGGATTGGAAGGCAAATAGGATCTGCAAAGCACAGTCAGCTGAAAGCAGAGGGATAAGAGGGGAAAAGGAGAGATGCATTAACTGGTGTCAGTCCCTCAGAGAAAGCTTCCTCTACACACAGAGGACATGGACACAGCCTCGCAAGCTGATTGGTGCGTTGTTGTGGGCCGCACACACACCTCTCTTTGCTTGAACTCTGTGATTGGTTCTTTGGTGTTTGATGCACAGAGCTCCCCTCTGGTGTTGGACACATCTCTGAGTTTGATCTCCTTTACTGTGCAGCAGTCCTTTACTATAAGACAACACGTCTGTAAACACACATGTTGATCAACTGTAGCGACTAGCACAGACATGAACACACAGAGTAATGTGTTGACACAGAGAACTGCCAGGATGGAGAATGACAGTGACTAGATTATAAGAGGCCCTAACACTCCAAAACTGTGTGTGATGTGTGTTTGTGAGTGTGTGTTTGTGAGTGTGTGTGTGTGTGTCAGCTTTAATTGACTATGTCCAAGAGAAGAGCGGGGCCCTTTGAAGTGTCTCCTGGGGGTCCTGGCCAGCTTGCAGGAGAGGAACAGAGCTGAAGTCACTAGAGAGCTAGGACCTGAGCCCAAGGCTTGGGGCCCCTCTTCCTCTCCTCTCCCCGCCTCACTATCCTCCTCTTTCTTCCTCCTTTCCTCTATTGCCCTCCCTCCCTCCCTCCCTGCCTCTTTCCCTCTCTCCCTCCCCTCTCTCTCTCTCTCCCTCTCTCGCTCCCTCTCTCCCTCCACCTCTCTCTCTCCCTACCTATCTCCCTCTGTCCCTCCCTCTCTATCTCCCTCTCCCCCCACTCTCTCTCTCGCTCTCTCTCTCCTCCCCCTCTCTCTCTACCTCTCTCTCCCTCTGTCTCTCTCCCTCTCTCCCTCACTCTCCCTCTCTCTCTCTCCCTCCCTCTCTCCCTCGCTCCCTCTCTCCCTCTCCCCCCTCTCTCTCTCTCTCTCTCTCCATCTCTCCTCCCCCTATGCCTCTCTCTCCCTCTCGCCCTCCTCTCTCTCTCCCTCTCTCCTCCCCTATCCCTCTCTCTCTCTCCCTCTCGCCCCCCTCTCTCTCTCTCCCCCCTATCCCTCTCTCTCTCTCTCTCTCTCTCTCTCTCGAGAATAGGAGGAGATGAGGCGAGAAGGAGAGGAGAAGAGGGAGGAGAGGAGGCGAGAAGGAGAGGAGAAGAGGGAGGAGAGGAGGCGAGAAGGAGAGGAGAAGAGGAGGAGAGGAGAAGAGGCGAGAAGGAGAGGAGAAGAGGAGGAGAGGAGGCGAGAAGGAAAGGAGAAGAGGGAGGAGAGGAGGCGAGAAGGAGAGGAGAAGAGGGAGGAGAGGAGGCGAGGCGAGAAGGAGAGGAGAAGAGGGAGGAGAGGAGGAGAGGAGGAGAGGAGAGGATGAAAGGAGGAGAGGATGAAAGGAGGAGAGAATGAAAGGAGGAGAGGAGGAGAGGATGAAAGGAGGAGAGGATTAAAGGAGGAGAGGATGAAAGGAGGAGAGGAGGAGAGGATGAAAGAAGGAGAGGAGGAGAGGAGGATGAAAGGAGGAGAGGATGAAAGGAGGAGAGGAGGAGAGGATGAAAGATGGACAGGATGAAAGAGGAGAGGATGAAAGGAGGAGAGAAGGAGAGGAGGTAATCTGTGTCGCTGGTAATCTGTGTTGCTGGTATAATCTGGAATCCAATTTACAGTTCTACAACACACTGAACTGGAAGCCTGCCATGTTCCTAATCTATGTGCCCCAGACTATATCTAACCTTGGACATAGGCCATAGTTTGGGTCTGAACCAATCAGGACTGAGACTGAGGTGAACACAATACAACAACCCTTGGAAGAGCTGCAAGGGTGAAGCAGAGAGAGAGAGCAGAGAGAGCTCAGCCACCTCACGTTCATATACAACAACCCTTGGAAGAGCTGCAAGGGTGAAGCAGAGAGAGAGAGCAGAGAGAGCTCAGCCACCTCACGTTCATATACAACAACCCTTGGAAGAGCTGCAAGGGTGAAGCAGAGAGAGAGAGCAGAGAGAGCTCAGCCACCTCACGTTCATATACAACAACCCTTGGAAGAGCTGCAAGGGTGAAGCAGAGAGAGAGAGCAGAGAGAGCTCAGCCACCTCACGTTCATAACAGATTACCTGCACAACCACATAGTCTCTGATCATATGCCAGATGACAAAATGACAAAGAAGCGTTGTGTATGGGTAAATGCGATGGTGTTGTACAGGTGTGAGTGTGTATGCTCATGCGAACGAGCAAGTTTGTATGTCTCAGCTGGGAGATGCAGAGCGATAGGGAGGCACAGGTTGGACAGGACCTCTGAGGCCCCTCTGGCCTTTTGATCTCCGTGCCACACTAACGTCCACAGCACCAGGCCGGCTGGGAGTGGAGCGGAGCGGGGCTGGCCATGAACATATGCTGCCTCTCCCTGCCAAGGCCCAACGGCTCCCTCCAACAGCCCATGTATAAACAGACACGCTGCTGCTCCTACTGCTCCACCACAAGCAAGACCTCTCCATCCAACACCACAGCCCTACTTACTCAAACAAGGCTGCAGATGAATATGGGGAAAGAGAGAGAGAGAGAGAGAGAGAGAGAGAGAGAGAGAGAGAGAGAGAGAGAGAGAGAGAGAGAGAGGGGGTGGGTGGGTGGGTGGGAGAGAGAGAGAGGGAGAGGGGGTGGGAGGGAGAGAGAGAGAGAGAGAGAGAGAGAGAGAGAGAGAGAGAGAGAGAGAGAGAGAGAGAGAGAGAGAGACATAAAGAGAGAGAGAGAGAGAGAGAGAGACAGACACAGAGAGAGAGAGAGAGAGAGAGAGAGAGAGAGAGAGAGAGAGAGAGAGAGAGAGAGAGAGAGAGAGAGAGAGAGAGAGAGAGAGAGAGAGAGAGAAAGAGAGTTGGAGAGAGAGAGAGAGAGACAGAGAGAGGGAGTGAGAGAGAGAGACAGAGAGAGAGACAGAGAGAGAGAGAGGGGGAGAGAGAGAGAGAGACAGACAGAGAGAGAGAGAGAGAGGGTTGGAGAGAGAGAGAGAGAGAGAGAGAGAGAGAGAGAGAGAGAGAGAGAGAGAGAGAGAGAGAGAGGGGGATCTCCCAGGGTCAAGGACAGATGGGCCTGCATATAACATCACATGCTACTGCTGCTACAGAGGGCTTCATGATGCTCAATTAATAGTTAGAGAAAGGACAGACACACAAAGGGGACAGAGACACAGAGAGAACAGAGACACAGAGGGGACAGAGACACAGAGAGAACAGAGAAACAGAGAGGACAGAGACACAGAGAGGACAGAGACACAAAGAGGACATAGACAGAAAGAGGACAGAGACACAAAGAGGACAGAGACAGAAAGAGGACAGAGGCACATAGAAGACATAGACACAGAGAGGGCAGAGACAAAGAGAGAACAGAGACACAGAGAGGGCAGAGACAGAGAGGACAGAGACACAGAGAGGACAGAGACACAGAGAGGACAGAGGCACAGAGAGAACAGAGAGGACAGAGACACAGAGAGGACAGAGACACAGAGAGGACAGAGACACAGAGAGGACAGAGACACAGAGAGGACAGAGACACAGAGAGGACAGAGACACAGAGAGAACAGAGACACAGAGAGGACAGAGACACAGAGAGGACAGAGACACAGAGAGAACAGAGACACAGAGAGAGCAGAGACAAAGAGAGAACAGAGACACAGAGAGGGCAGAGACAGAGAGGACAGAGACGCAGAGAGGACAGAGACACGGAGAGGACAGAGGCACAGAGAGAACAGAGAGGACAGAGACACAGAGAGGACAGAGACACAGAGAGAACAGAGACACAGAGAGGACAGAGACACAGAGAGGACAGAGACACAGAGAGAAGAGAGACACAGAGAGAACAGAGACACAGAGAGAACAGAGACACAGAGAGGCCAGAGACACAGAGAGGACAGAGACACAGAGAGAACATAGACACAGAGAGGACAGAGACACAGAGAGGACAGAGACACAAAGAGAATAGAGACACAGAGAGGACAGAGACAGAAAGGACAGAGAGAAGGACAGAGAGGAGGACAGAAGGAATGGTAATGTGATCTGTATAGTGTGAGATGTGAACAGTGTTGGAGCTAGCTGCAGTGAACAGGACTGATCCACAGAAACAGAAGGAGGCCCTGCAGGCAAACATACACTGCTGGTACAGATTGGCACATGAACACACATAGGAACACACACACACAGGAACACACGCATACACATAGGATTACATGGGAATACACAGGACCACACAAGCATAGGAATACACACACACACACACACACACACACACACACACACACACACACACACACACACACACACACACACACACACACACACACACACACACACACACACACACACACACACACACACACACACACACACACACACACACACACACACAGGAACATAAAGGAACGCACAGGAACACAGGAAAATGCAGAAACACACAGGAAAGTACAGGAACACACAGGAACACACAGGAACACACAGGAAAATACAGGAACACACAGGAAAATACAGGAACACACAGGAACACACAGGAAAATACAGGAACACACAAGAAAATACAGGAACACACAGGAACACACAGGAACACACAGGAAAATACAGGAACACACAGGAACACATAGGAAAATACAGGAACACACAGGAACACACAGGAAAATACAGGAACACACAGGAACACACAGGAACACACAGGAACACACAAGCACAAATGCACAAGCGCACAAACTCCAAACCATGGACCAGTTATACTGACACACTGTACATGCATGATGACCTTGATGGCCATTAACACACATATATAAACCATATTATACAACTAAACATTAAAATCCTATCAATTAGACAATCATACAAAACTCTATCCACAAAACAGTTTTTATTTCTGTGCTTGCCATGTGTTTTCTATGTGAACAAATGGGGACAGTGTTGTCACGTAAACACACTCTCCTCTCCTTTCAACTAGTCGGTGGGAGCTAATGTTGAGTGGTGGTGGATCTCTACACTGAGTGGACAAAACATTAGGAACATATTCTCTTTCCATGACATAGACTGACCAGGTGAATCCAGGTGGAAGCTATGATCCCTTATTGATGTCATTTGTTAAATAGACTTCAATCAGTGTAGATGAAGGGGAGGAGACAAGATACAGAATAATTTTTAAGCCTTGAGACAATAAGACATGGATTGTGTATGTGTGGCCTTCAGAGGGTGAATGGGCAAGACTAAAGATTTAAGTGCATTTGAATGAGGTTTGGTATTAGGTGCCAGGCGCACCAGGTTTGTGTCAAGAACTGCAATGCTGCTGGGTTTTTCACAGTTTCCTGTGTGTATCAATAATGGTCCACCACCCAAAGGACATCAAGCCAACTTGACACAACTGTGAGAAGCATTGGAGTCAACATGGGCCATCATCCCTGTGGAACGCTTTCAACACCTTGTAGAGTTTATGCCCCAATGAATTGAGGCTGTTCTAAGGGAAAAGGGGGGATACTCATGGTCACAGAGATGGCACGGACACCAAGCACAGATAATCAATACTAGATCTCACCACTAAGCACAATCCCACAGAAAGCAGCTGGAGTTTGCAGGTTGCTCTATAAAGTGGACAGATTCATCTGGCTACTTCTATACAGTATCAGTGTATTGTTACAGTATAGTAACACGCTACTGTACAAACACATGGGACATAGGGGCAGACAGATACACAGACAGACAGACAGACAGACATACATACATACATACATACATACATACATACATACATACATACATACATACATACATACATACATACATACATACATACATACATACATACATACATACATACATACATACATACATACATACATACATACATACATACATACATACATACATACATACATACATACATACATACATACATACATACATACATACATACATACATACATACATACATACAAACATACAGACAGACAGACAGACAGACAGACAGACAGACAGACAGACAGACAGACAGACAGACAGACAGACAGACAGACAGACAGACAGACAGACAGACAGACAGACAGACAGACAGACAGACAGACAGACATACAGACAGACAGACAGACAGACAGACAGACAGACAGACAGACAGACAGACAGACAGACAGACAGACAGACAGACAGACAGACAGACAGACAGACAGACAAGCTGGGAACAGTGGCAGGCAGCATGGGAACATTCAGAGGTAGGCAGGTTTAGGAGCTAAACATCCTCTTTCACAATCCCTGAAAAAGAACCTCCCTCCCCTTTGATCCCTCTCCCTAGACACACTCCCTAGACACACACTCACACAAGCACACACTCGAACACACACATGCACATGGAAGCAAGCACGCGCACACACACACACACACACACACACACACACACACACACACACACACACACACACACACACACACACACACACACACTGACAAGGGCCCTTTAAATAGCTAGTCTAAAAATAGCAGATGGGAAGTGGGAGCTTGGCTATTATTATTCCACACAGTCCTGCCTAGTCCCACCAAGGAAAGAAACAGACTAATGGTTTTCCTGGTGCAAACAATTACAAATCAGTTTGTCACCTTCCAGGCTGGGTGTGATGTTAGGGTCCTTGGCAGAGCCCAACAGAGCACCTACACACACACACACACACACACACACACACACACACACACACACACACACACACACACACACACACACACACACACACACACACACACACACACACACACACACACACACACACACACACACACACACACACACACACACACACACACACACACACACACACACACAAACTTGTCCAGGCTGCAATGTGAGTGTGTGCAGAGCAAACCCAGGGGTTGGAGGGTGGATGGGTCCAGACAAAGGACCGAGGAGGCAGCAAGGTAGCAGGCAGGGGGGAGAGAGTCAGAGTAGAGTGTAGGCTGACAGAGCAGGCAGACAGGTAGACAGACAAGGACCAGGTTGAGCTCTGTCCTGATTGATGTGGACAGGTTAATACCAGGCAGACAGCACCTCAGACAGCCCACTTGCCATCAGGAAACCATGCAATATTTAGAGGCCAGCGAATGAAAGCCGTTCTACAGCTCCAAGCTGCTACTGCTCTGCTCCAAGCTGCTACTGCTCTGCTCTGCCGGGGGCTACTGACTAAAAATAGGAATGTATATTTCTCCCTCTCCAGGAATAGTAATAGAGGGGTCAGGAGGGAAAGAGAGGGAGTCCAACTCCCTGTCCCTGGCAGGAGTCTGGAACTCACAGAGAGAGTGAGAAAGAGAAAGAGAGAGAAAGAGAGCAGCCAAAATCTCAAGCCTACATCCCTGGAAGAGCTATGATTTTTGTACTTTTGTACTGTAACTGAATAGATTACGTTTTAAATCAACACCATATTATTAGATATGCATTCAGTTCTATTTCCTTTACTTACCTATTCCTAGTTGAATGACTTCACTTACCTATTCCTAGTTGAATGACTAGACTTACCTATTCCTAGTTGAATGACTTCACTTACCTATTCCTAGTTGAATGACTAGACTTACCTATTCCTAGTTGAATGACTTCACTTACCTATTCCTAGTTGAATGACTAGACTTACCTATTCCTAGTTGAATGACTAGACTTACCTATTCCTAGTTGAATGACTTCACTTACCTATTCCTAGTTGAATGACTAGACTTACCTATTCCTAGTTGAATGACTTCACTTACCTATTCTTAGTTGAATGACTAGACCTACCTATTCCTAGATGAATGACTAGACTTACCTATTCCTAGTTGAATGACTAGACTTACCTATTCCTAGTTGAATGACTTCACTTACCTATTCCTAGTTGAATGACTTTACTTACCTATTCCAAGTTGAATGACTAGACTTACCTATTCCTAGTTGAATGACTAGACTTACCTATTCCTAGTTGAATGACTTCACTTACCTATTCCAAGTTGAATGACTTTACTTACCTATTCCTAGTTGAATGACTAGACTTACCTATTCCAATGTGAATGACTTTACTTACCTATTCCTAGTTGAATGACTTTACTTACCTATTCCTAGTTGAATGACTAGACTTACCTATTCCTAGTTGAATGACTAGACTTACCTATTCCTAGTTGAATGACTAGACTTACCTATTCCTAGTTGAATGACTAGACTTACCTATTCCTAGTTGAATGACTTCACTTACCTATTCCAAGTTGAATGACTTTACTTACCTATTCCTAGTTGAATGACTAGACTTACCTATTCCAATGTGAATGACTTTACTTACCTATTCCTAGTTGAATGACTTTACTTACCTATTCCTAGTTGAATGACTAGACTTACCTATTCCTAGTTGAATGACTAGACTTACCTATTCCTAGTTGAATGACTAGACTTACCTATTCCAATGTGAATGACTTTACTTACCTATTCCTAGTTGAATGACTTCACTTACCTATTCCTAGTTGAATGACTTCACTTACCTATTCCTAGTTGAATGACTTCACTTACCTATTCCTAGTTGAATGACTTCACTTACCTATTCCAATGTGAATGACTTTACTTACCTATTCCTAGTTGAATGACTTTACTTACCTATTCCTAGTTGAATGACTTTACTTACCTATTCCTAGTTGAATGACTAGACTTACCTATTCCTAGTTGAATGACTAGACTTACCTATTCCTAGTTGAATGACTAGACTTACCTATTCCTAGTTGAATGACTTTACTTACCTATTCCTAGTTGAATGACTTCACTTACCTATTCCAATGTGAATGACTTTACTTACCTATTCCTAGTTGAATGACTAGACTTACCTATTCCTAGTTGAATGACTTCACTTACCTATTCCAAGTTGAATGACTTTACTTACCTATTCCTAGTTGAATGACTAGACTTACCTATTCCAATGTGAATGACTTTACTTACCTATTCCTAGTTGAATGACTTTACTTACCTATTCCTAGTTGAATGACTTCACTTACCTATTCCAATGTGAATGACTTTACTTACCTATTCCTAGTTGAATGACTTTACTTACCTATTCCTAGATGAATGACTTTACTTACCTATTCCTAGTTGAATGACTTTACTTACCTATTCCTAGTTGAATGACTTTACTTACCTATTCCTAGTTGAATGACTTTACTTACCTATTCCTAGATGAATGACTTTACTTACCTATTCCTAGTTGAATGACTTTACTTACCTATTCCTAGTTGAATGACTAGACTTACCTATTCCTAGTTGAATGACTAGACTTACCTATTCCTAGTTGAATGACTAGACTTACCTATTCCTAGTTGAATGACTTTACTTACCTATTCCTAGTTGAATGACTAGACTTACCTATTCCTAGTTGAATGACTAGACTTACCTATTCCTAGTTGAATGACTAGACTTACCTATTCCTAGTTGAATGACTTTACTTACCTATTCCTAGTTGAATGACTAGACTTACCTATTCCTAGTTGAATGACTAGACTTACCTATTCCTAGTTGAATGACTTTACTTACCTATTCCTAGTTGAATGACTTTACTTACCTATTCCTAGTTGAATGACTTGATTCCTAGTTGAATGACTAGACTTACCTATTCCTAGTTGAATGACTAGACTTACCTATTCCTAGTTGAATGACTTTACTTACCTATTCCTAGTTGAATGACTAGACTTACCTATTCCTAGTTGAATGACTTTACTTACCTATTCCTAGTTGAATGACTAGACTTACCTATTCCTAGTTGAATGACTAGACTTACCTATTCCTAGTTGAATGACTTCACCAATCATATTATCAATCATATCTTCAGTAGGCCTATTACTGCTGCAGGTCAATGTGTTACGAAACTGTGTGACAGCCCATTTAAAAAAACGATCAGTAAGAGGTCAGAGAGAGGTCAGGGCTGTTTTTAGGGGATTGGCCCTGACAGGGGTCTGAGCATGGGGACGGTCGACAGGGGGTCGCGAGCAGGGGGCCCCTCAGGCTGTCTATTAAATACCTCCCATCATTCAGCAAGACATAGAAGAGAGAGCCTCTGGCTGCCACACAGGAGGCCTCTGCTATGAGGCTTTTAAGCCTTCTGGTAAGTGGATTGTGTGTGTGTGTGTGTGTGTGTGTGTGTGTGTGTGTGTGTGTGTGTGTGTGTGTGTGTGTGTGTGTGTGTGTGTGTGTGTGTGTGTGTGTGTGTGTGTGTGTGTGTGTGTGTGTGTGTGTGTGTGTGTGTTCGTGCGTGCGTGCGTGCGTGTGTGTGCGTGCATGTGTGCGTGTGTGAGTGTGTGTGTGTGTGTGTGCGTGCGTGCGTGCGTGTGTGTGCGTGCATGCATTCAGAAATTACACCTTGACTTTATCCACATTTTGCTGCGTTTACAGCCTTTTTCTAAAATTGATTCAATCGTTTTTTCTCCCCATCATTAATCTACACACAATATCCCACAATGACAAAACATGTTTTTGGACATGTTTGCTAATAATAAAAAATCAAATAAAAATAAAATATCACATTTACATAAATATTCAGAACTTTACTCAGTACTTTGTTGAAGCACCTTTGGCAGCGACTACAGCCTCGGTCCTTCTTGGGTACGACGGTACAAGCTAGGCACACCTGGATTTGGGGAGTTTCTCCCATTATTCTCTGCAAATCCTTAGCCAATGTGCCGGGAGCACTGGTTGGTCTGGCCAATTGAGGAAGTATGTACATGAATGTATAGCTAAAGTGACTATGCATATAAGATAAACAGAGAGTAGCAGCAGCATAAAAGATGGGTTCGGGGGGGGGGCACACAGTGCAAATAGTCCAGGTAGCCATTTGATTACCTGTTCCAGAGCTTATGGCATTGGGGTAAAAACTGTTGACAAGCCATTTTGCCCTAGACTTGGCACTCCGGTACCGCTTGCCATGCGGTAGTAGAGAGTCTATGGCTGGGGTGGCTGGGGTCCTTGACAATTTGTAGGGCCTTCCTCTGACACCGCCTGGTGTAGAGGTCCTGGATGGCAGGCAGCTCTGCCCCAGTGATGTACTGGGCCGTTCGTACTACCCTCTGAAGTGCCTGCGGTCGGAGGCCGAGCAATTGCCGTACCAGGCAGTGATGCAACCTGTCAGGATGCTCTCGAGGTTGCAGCTGTAGAACCATTTGAGGATCTCAGGACCCATGCCAAATCTTTTTAGTTTCCTTAGGGGGAATAGGCTTTGTCGTGCCCTCTTCACGACTGTCTTGGTGTGTTTGGACCATTCTAGTTTGTTGTAGATGTGGACACCAAGGAATTTGAAGCTCTCAACCTGCTCCACTACAGTCCCGTTGATGAGAATGGGGACGTGCTCGGTGCTCCTTTTCCTGTAGTCCACAATCATCTCCTTAGTCTTGGTTACGTTGAGGGATAGGTTATTATTCTGGCACCACCAAGGCCAGGTCTCTGACCTCCTCCCTATAGGTTGTCTCGTTGTTGTCGGTGATCAGGCCTACCACTGTTGTGTCGTCTGCAAACGTAATGATGGTGTTAGAGTCGTGTCTGGCCATGCAGTCGTGGGTGAACAGGGAGTACAGGAGAGGACTGAGCACGCACCCCTGGGGAGCTCCTGTGTTGAGGATCAGCGTGGCAGATGTGTTGCTATACCTACCCTCACCACCTGAGGGCGGCTCGTCAGGAAGTGCAGGATCCAGTTGCAGAGGGAGGTGTTTAGTCCCAGGATCCTTAGCTTGGTGATGAGCTTTGAGGGTACTATGGTGTTGAACGCTGAGCTGTAGTCAATGAATAGCATTCTCACATAGGTGTTCCTTTTGTCCAGGTGGGAAAGGGCAGTTTGGAGTGCAGTAGAGATTGCACCATCTGTGGATCTGTTAAGGCGGTATGCAAATTGGAGTGGGTCTAGGATTTCTGGGATAATGGTGTTGATGTGAGCCATTACCAACCTTTCAAAGCACTTCATGGCTACATACGTGAGTGTTACGGGTCTGTAGTCATTTAGCCAGGTTGCCTTTTTGTTCTTGGGCACAGGGACTATGGTGATTTGCTTGAAGCATGTTGGTATTACAGACTCAGTCAGGGACATGTTGAAAATGTCAGTGAAGACACCTGCCAGTTGGTCAGCACATGCTCAGAGCACACGTCCTGGTAATCCGTCTGGCCCCACAGCCTTGTGTATGTTGACCTGTTTAAAGGTCTTACTCAAGTCGGCTACGGAGAGAGTGATCACACAGTCGTCCGGAACAGCTGATGCTCTCATGCATGCCTCAGTGTTGCTTGCCTCGATGCGAGCATAGACATGATTTAGCTGGTAGGCTCATGTAACTGGGCAGCTCGCGGCTGTGTTTCCCTTTGTAGTCTGTAATAGTTTGAAAGCCCTGCCACATCCGACAAGCGGAGCCGGTGTAGTATGACTCATTCTTAGCCATGTATTGACGCTTTGCCTGTTTGATGGTTCGTCGCAGGGTATAGCGGGATTTCTTGTAAGCTTCCGGGTTAGAGTCCTGCACCTTGAAAGCGGCAGCTCTACCCATTAGCTCAGTGCGAATGTTGCCTGTAATCCATGGCTTCTGGTTGGGGTACGTACGTACAATCACTGTGGGGACGACGTCCTCAATGCACTTATTGATAAAGCCAGTGACTGATGTGGTGTATTCCTCAATGTCATCGGAAGAATCCAGGAACATGTTCCAGTCTGTGCTAGCAAAACAGTCCTGTAGTTTAGCATCTGCTTCATCTGACCACTTTTTGATAGACCGAGTCACTGGTGCTTTCTGCTTTAATTTTTACTTGTAAGCAGGAATCAGGAGGATAGAGTTGTGGTCTGATTTACCAAATGGAGGGCGAGGGAGAGCTCTGTACGCGTCTCTGTGTGTGGAGTACAGTTGATCTAAAAGAAATCCCTCTGGTTGCACATTTAACATGTTGATAGAGATTTGGTAGAACTGATTTAAGTTTCCCTGCATTAAAGTCTCCGGCCACTAGGAGTGCCGTTTCTGGGTGAGTGGTTTCCTGTTTGCTTATTTCCTTATACAGAAGGCAGAGTGTGGTCTTAGTGCCAGCATCTGTTTGTGGTGGTAAATAAACAGCCACGAAAAGTATAGCTGCAAACTCTCTAGGCAAGTAGTGTCGCCTGCAATATATCATAATATACTCTACTTCAGGCGAGCAAAATCTAGAGACTTCCTTAGATTTCGTGCACCAGCTGTTGTTTACAAATATGCACAGACCGCCCCCCCTCGTCGTACATATATCCCGCTAGCTGAATATCCATGTCGTCATTCAGCCACGATTCCGTGCAGCATAGGATATTACAGTTTTTGATGTTCCGTTGGTAGGATATTTGTGATCGTACCTCGTCTAGTTTATTGTCCAAAGATTACATGTTGGCGAGTAATATTGACGATAACGGCAGCTTTCCTACTCACCTTCTGCGGGTCCTGACGAGGTATCCGGCTCTGCGGCACTTCCCTTTGCAAATAATTGGGATGTCTGTGGGGTGTTTGGAGAATATCGTGTGAGTCCTGCTTGTTGTTGAAAAAATCCAGGTGAGTCTCGCTGTCCTGATATCCAGAAACTCTTAACTGCCGTAAGATACGGTTGCAGAAAAATTATGTACAAAATAATTTACAAATATCGCAGAAAAAACACACCATAGCACAATTGGTAAGGAGACTGTAAAACGGCGGCCATCTCCTCTGGTACCATCTTAGGTCTCTCCAGAGATGTTCGATCAGGTTCAAGTCCGGGTTCTGGCTTGGCCACTCAAGGACATTCAGAGACTTGTCCGGAAGCTACTCCTGCTTTGTCTTGGCTGTGTGCTTAGGGTTGTTGTCCTGTTGGAAGGTGAACCTTCACCCCAGTCTGAGGTCCTGAGCGCCCTGGAGCAGGTTTTCATCAAGGATCTCTCTATACTTGCTCCGTTCAGCTTTCCCTTGATCCTGACTAGTGTCCCAGTCCCTGCCGCTGAAAAACATCCCCGTATCATGATGCTGCCACCACCATGCTTCACCGTAGGGATGGTGCCAGGTTTCCTCCAGATGTGATGCTTGGCATTCAAGCCAAAGACTTCATTCATGGTTTCATCAGATCTTGTTTCTCATGGTCTGAGAGTCCTTTAGGTGATTTTGGCAAACTCCAAGCGGGCTGTCATGTGGCTTTTGTCTGGCTCTACCGTAAAGGCATGATTGGTGGAGTGCTGCAGAGATGGTTGTCCTTCCGGAATATTCTCCCATCCTCACAGAGGAACTCTGGAGCTCTGTCAGAGTGACCGTTGGGTTCTTGTTCACCTCCCTGACCAAGTCCCTTCTCCCCCAATTGCTTAGTTTGGCCGGATGGCCAGCTCTAGGAAGAGTCTTGGTGGTTCCAAACTTCTACCATTTAAGAAAGATGGAGACCACTGTGTTCTTGGGGAACTTCAATGCTGCAGAAATGTACAACAGCGAATCAAACTGGCCATTGAATATCCTCTTACACTATGTACTGTACATAGGCTGCTGTACATAGCATTTTTAACATACTAAAAACTAAAGAAGAGATCAATTATATTGGTCCAGCCTTCGCTGCTATGCTGGCAGATGTACATAATATGCTGCAACCATAATTAAAAAGTAATTAAAAAGTACTTAATAACTCCAAATAACAATAACGTGGCAATAAGTTGTAACATTTAAACCTAAAACATGTTTTTCATTGTTTTGCACTGCATGGATCACAACACTGCTGTATGGTGCACTCACTAGGCTACTGCTCAAATGTTGCTGTAATAGACAGTAGCAGCAGCATATGTGATGAGTGTGGAAGTGTGTGTGTGACCACATGTGGCTGTGTGCAGGTGTTCCCTCCATCCCTCCCCTCTCTCTGTTTGCAGCCCCTTCCATCCCCCTCTCCACCTCCCGTTAGTGCCTGTGGGAGAGGAACAGTCATCTGTCCTTTATCTGTGCTTATGCCCTCCTACTATTCTATTGTCCACTTCACAGAGAGAGAGAGAGGATGTGAATGTGTTTGTAAGAGGCAGATTGCATTACTGTTGAGGGTTGCTGCACATTTTCCACAGGTGAGAGTGGCCCCCTTTATTATACAAAGCAGGGGCATCTGCCAACCTTACACACCCCAGTGTCTGTCTCAGTCCCTGTCCAATCTGACTCCATCATCCACAGAGAAATCAGACAGACTCGCCCAAGGCTAAACTCACCCATTCACAGATCAGCCAGACCGACTTTCACAATGCAATTGCCAATTATAGAAATGTAAATCTGAGCCTTTCTATCTATCTATCTATCTATCTATCTATCTATCTATCTATCTATCTATCTATCTATCTATCTATCTATCTATCTATCTATCTATCTATCTATTTTCTACGGCCTTCAGTAGCTTTTATTCAATTACATTCAAGGGGCTTTATTGGCATGGGAAACATGTGTTAACATTGCCAAAGCAAGTGAGGTAGATAATATACAAAAGTGAAATAAACAAT
>NC_060175.1:85674699-85697199 GCF_021184085.1 Oncorhynchus gorbuscha | reverse complement strand
TCCTGGGCTGAGCTGTATGGCTGGGTTGGGACAGTGACCACTATGGTAGCCAACGGAGAGATAGGTAAACAAATCACTATGAATAAAGCAATGAAAGAAACCTCTCTGGTGATACAAATATACTGTACATCTTCTTGCTTTAGCCTCCAGGTACGTTCACACACACTCTGCTCCAAAGTGATCAACCAGGGGTGTGTTGGATTTGTGATGAGAGGTGAGAAGTGTTCAAAGGAGTGTGATGAGGTTTGATAGCTACATCTACTACACACAGTCTAACTCCACTAACTACACACAGTCTAACTCCACTAACCCAACACAGTTAAACTCCACTAACTACACACAGTCTAACTCCACTAACTACACACAGTTAAACTCCACTAACTACACACGGTCAAACTCCATTTTCTACACACAGTCAAACTCCACTAACCCAACCCAGTCAAACTCCACTAACTACACACAGTCAAACTCCACTAACTACACACAGTCAAACTACACTAACCACACACTGTCAAACTCCACTAACTACACACAGTCAAACTACACTAACTACACACGGTCAAACTCCACTAACTACACACAGTCAAACCCCACTAACTACACACTGTCAAACTCCACTAACTACACACAGTCAAACTCTACTAACTACACACAGTCAAACTCCACTAACTGCACACATTCAAACTAAACTAACTACACACAGTCAAAACCCATTAACTACACACTGTCAAACTCCACTAACTACACACAGTCAAACTAAACTAACTACACACAGTCAAACTCCACTAACAACACACAGTCAAACCCCGCTAACTACACACAAACTCTACTAACTACACGCAGTCAAACTCCACTAACTACACACAGTCAAACTCCACTAACTACACACAGTCAAACTCCACTAACTACACACAGTCAAACTAAACTAACTACACACAGTCAAACTAAACTAACTACACACAGTCAAACTCCACTAACAACACACAGTCAAACCCCGCTAACTACACACAAACTCTACTAACTACACGCAGTCAAACTCCACTAACTACACACAGTCAAACTCCACTAACTACACACAGTCAAACTCCACTAACTACACACAGTCAAACTCCACTAACGACACACAGTCAAACTCCACTAACTACACACGGTCAAACTTCACTAACTACACACAGTCAAACCCCACTTAGAGAAAGAGCCTCTGAGAGAAAGAGAGCGCGAGAGAAAGAGAGAGAGAGAGATGGGAGAGAGAGCTGTGCAGAAACATGATACATCTGTGTCCTCTCCTACCTCACCATTCATTTAATTTTTTGCTCCTACATCCCTCTCTCTTCTCCTCCTCCTCCAGCCCTGCTCAGACTTTTGACCCCTCTCTCTTTCCATGGCTGTGGCAGGCAGGCAGGCAGCAGGACAAATGAAGTTTCCCCTCAGAGCCCCTCCGTATTAATATCATAATTATCCCCACCTCCGTGGCCCGCGGGCCAGCTCACACCACCCTACTGTCTGCTTTGATGGAGAGGCACAGGCAGGGAATTACATTCCATTAGTACTAAACAAGAGAAGGGACTAGGACTGTGTGTGTGTGTGTGTGTGTGTGTGTGTGTGTGTGTGTGTGTGTGTGTGTGTGTGTGTGTGTGTGTGTGTGTGTGTGTGTGTGTGTGTGTGTGTGTGTGTGTGTGTGTGTGTGTGTGTGTGTGTGTGTGTGTGTGTGTGTGTGTGTGCTTGCGTGCGGCTAGGTCTGAAGGGAGGAAGCGAAGGTATGACACTGATTTAACATCATTATTCCCCCAAAGGTCTATTTTGTGCTGCGTCAATTGGAACGACAGTAACTTTTTCCAGAGTGACAGACTGCACAGTTTAGGCTGAGCTGTTCTGCTCTGCCCTGCTCTGATGCAATTTCAATTCATTGTTTGCCGTCCTTAACTTTGGCAGTACTTTTCCTCAGTCTGTCTCGTTTGCAGGGCAGGGCGAGACTCTTTAAAGTGGTCTAATACCTTTGAGAGGTGGTGTCAGGAATGGTCTGATTGAGAAAGAGATGTGATGCGAACAAAAGGAAGAGAGAACAGGAGAGAGGAGGACCCCCCTCACAGCCAGGTCTCCAATCTCATCACCTCCTCTCCTCCCTGACTCATTACTAAGGCCTTGACTCAATAAAGACTGGATAAAGACTGGATAAAAAGGCAGACACCCACAGGCCAAATCCCCCTCAGACACCTCCCTCTCTCAACTGCCCCCCCCCTTCTCCCCCACTCCCTTCCTCCTCCCCAGTTCCCTCCATCTCTCTTCTCAGTAATGGCAGGAGTTATTTTTGTCTCTGTGGTGCTGTGTGGCTGTTGGCTGCTAGATAGCTGCTGCTGATTTACATTCTTCACTCAATGGTGACCTTTCCCTGTTGGTGCTCAGGCAGCAGAGAGAGCTAAGCTCTCCAGTCTCCAGTCCCTTGTCGGGGAGCAGAGGGAGCTAAGCTCTCCAGTCTCCAGTCCCTCGTCGGGGAGCAGAGGGAGCTAAGCTCTCCAGTCTCCAGTTCCTCTTCGGAGGGCAGAGGGAGCTAAGCTCTCCAGTCTCCAGTCCCTCGTCGGGGAGCAGAGGGAGCTAAGCTCTCCAGTCTCCAGTTCCTCGTCGGGGAGCAGAGGGAGCTAAGCTCTCCAGTCTCCAGTCCCTAGTCGGGGAGCAGAGGGAGCTAAACTCTTCAGTCTCCAGTCCCTCGTCGGGGAGCAGAGGGAGCTAAGCTCTCCAGTCTCCAGTTCCTCATTGGGGAGCAGAGGGAGCTAAGCTCTCCAGTCTCCAGTCCCTCATTGGGGAGCAGAGGGAGCTAAGCTCTCCAGTCTCCAGTCCCTCATTGGGGAGCAGAGGGAGCTAAGCTCTCCAGTCTCCAGTTCCTCATCGGGGAGCAGAGGGAGCTAAGCTCTCCAGTCTCCAGTCCCTCATTGGGGAGCAGAGGGAGCTAAGCTCTCCAGTCTCCAGTCCCTCGTCAGGGAGCAGAGGGAGCTAAGCTCTCCAGTCTCCAGTCCCTCATTGGGGAGCAGAGGGAGCTAAGCTCTCCAGTCTCCAGTTCCTCGTCGGAGGGCAGAGGGAGCTAAGCTCTCCAGTCTCCAGTCCCTCATTGGGGAGCAGAGGGAGCTAAGCTCTCCAGTCTCCAGTTCCTCGTCAGGGAGCAGAGGGAGCTAAGCTCTCCAGTCTTCAGTTCCTCGTCGGGGAGCAGAGGGAGCTAAGCTCTCCAGTCTTCAGTTCCTCGTCGGGGAGCAGAGGGAGCTAAGCTCTCCAGTCTCCAGTCCCTCGTCGTGGAGCAGAGGGAGCTAAACTCTCCAGTCTCCAGTCCCTCGTCGTGGAGCAGAGGGAGCTCTCCAGTCTCCAGTCCCTCGTCGTGGAGCAGAGGGAGCTAAGCTCTCCAGTCTCCAGTCCCTCGTCGGGAGCATAGGGAGCTAAGCTCTCCAGTCTCCAGTCCCTCGTCGGGGAGCATAGGGCGCTAAGCTCTCCAGTCTCCAGTCCCTCCACAACCACAGCTCAGTGCTGCTCTCCTGTTGACAGACTACTGCTGCACAGCTCATATGGACACAGCGAACACAGGGCATAGAGGGTACACAGGGCCAAGTAGGGACAGAAGGAGATGTACCAGAATAAAACAGAGTAGTTTAGGTCCGTCTGGGACATATGATCGGGGTGAGTCAGACTACATTGGCCTGGGTTGACCTAGGACTCCACTATGGGGGAAGTCCAACCCAAGTTGAGCGCATGTAAATAAACATAAATCCCTTTTTATGCACTTTTCTCTCTGTGTATTCTGACCTCTATGTGACCTCTATGTGTATTCTGACCTCTATGTGTATTCTGACCTCTATGTGACCTCTATGTGTATTCTGCTATTCACCCGCTATTTGTTTGGGATGGAGATCAATGCAGGTATGGAGGAGATGAGTCTACAGAGACGCTGTATTCTGACCATGACTTAATTCCCTCATAATTCCACCACCTTTACGGGCGATGAAAAGGTGGAGCAACCTGTCGGTTCCTAGTGGAACAACATCTAGTTCATTTATTGTATATAAATAACACCACTCTCCTTGTCATTTAATGATTGATTAGAGCTATTGATAAGAGCTAGGTAAATGAGTTGTCCATTTGGATAAGGGGATTGTAAATATTAATGACAATTGTTTTAAATCTATTTATTTTAACAATTTAGAAATCATTCTTATGGCAGCATAGTGAAGCATGTCAACATGTCACCTTTTCCACAGTGAAGTTTATGAAATGCCAGCCTTATAACTTGCATCGATTACAGACCCAAGCTACAGTATAGGCTTCTGTAGCCATGCACAAATGGCAGCGCCAAACATACCGAGTTGATTTATGATATCTACAATGTTTTAATTATATTCCTCAGACTTTTCACTGTATTTTTTAAAGAATTTGCATCGTGTTATTTAAAAATAATAATAATAATTTTTCAATTAAAATTTTTGGGTCATTTAGCAGACACTCTTTTTCAGAGCGAATTACAGTAGTGAGGGCATACATTTTCTTACTTTTCCCATTCTGACCCCCCCCATGGGAATCAAACCCACAACCCTGGCGTTGCAAGCACCATGCTACTGTCGGTAGCCACCATCTGCTATACCAACAGGATTAGAAGTTGTGCTGCAATTTGAAACATGTAGCCTTTTGAATCTTTATGGGACGCAGTCCATACTGTATATAGCAGTTAAACCTGGAGCCTGGCGCATGGTTCACGACGTCTGGACCGTTCATAGTTCCATGATTAGGGAGAATTATTAGGGTAGATTTATAGGACTACTGTTCAACCCTTCTACACTGTTCTCACCTTACAATATTTCATGGTATGATCAATTGAATATGGAAACTTTCAGAATCAATCACACCACTTCATTTTTTGGTTCACCAATATATTTGTGCGTAAAGGCTCTCCAACCCTGTTTTTGATTATTATTCATAAATCTACCAGTTGGTGCTGAAAAGGAGTCCCTAATAACCACTCTCGCCATATTTATTAGCGAGTCTGTCGAGAAAATTCTAATAAAAGGTACGCCAAATTTAAAGGGATGGCTTTCGATAAATGTACTGAAAATACTATTGAATGAAAACTCAATGAGAAATTCTAGTGGCCAGGAAGTGGGAGGGTTTTCAGTGGTTGAATAAAATCTATTCAGCGTGAGCAAGGGAACCACGCCTGTAAAGCCCGTCACACACCTGCATGAGGTTAGTCTGAATACCAACTACTGAGAAGTGCATAGGAAAGGCGTGCGTAGGAAAGGCGTGAGAAGGAAAGGCCTGTGTAGGAAAGGCCTGCGTAGGAAAGGCCTGTGTAGGAAAGGCCTGTGTAGGAAAGGCCTGTGTAGGAAAGGCCTGCGTAGGAAAGGCCTACATTTCCTAAGTCTAAATCAGGCCCTATGAGCATTGCAAGAGGCCTAGAGGGACAAGAATAAATGAGTCATTTGAGAGATAGGAAAGAGGGGACAGTGGGAGAGATGGGTAGGTTTTACCTCCAGTGTTGTCATCAATGTATTTCCTAACAACAGATTTCAATTCTCTAATAGCTACAGTATCAGGCACGGAGATCTCAATCTGAATCACCTTTATGTTCTACCTCAAAGCAGTTCACAGAAATATTCTTCTGAAGTTTCTGTAGTTAATGTTGAGCAGTGTACAACCTAATGTAGGCTGTTAAAGCTCAGTGAGAGAGCACTTGGCTACGTCACAAATGGGCGCTCTGGTCAAGAGTCTGGTCACTATGAAGGGAATAGGGTGCCATTGGGATACAGGCTTCCTGTTAGCTGTCCAGCAGGGTCTGAGTTTGAGTCATCCATAGCTGAGCTCAGCGGAGAGATGAGGAGAGAGGGGAGAGCCCTGGATGAGGTGAGGGAAGCAGGTCAGGCTGGAGTACTCACACACCCAGGTTTCATAAGCTGATGAGCTGCAGAAAGAGAGTGGCTGAGTGAGCCCCTCCATCTTTGACACGTGTGAGACAGAGGTGATGAAAATGCTGTGCTTCCTGAAAGCGAGAGAGCTTACGTAGTGTGACCCCCCCCTATCCGTGTATGTGTGTATGCCTGTTTCTGTGTGTGTTTGTGTGTGTGTGTGTGTATCCCTGTTTCTGTGTGTGTATGCGTGTTTCCCAGAGCCAGGCTGCACTGTGTGGTGTTAGGGCTAGCTTTGATCTGTCTCTAGCAGGCAGGCTGAAAGGCCTGGAGGGGGACGACGTAATGACTTCAGAAAAATAACCAAAGATAACAAAGACTTCTCCCTAACAGTTGTCAAATATAACTAGAGAGCATCTCCATACCTCCTGCACCATCCCTCCATTCCTCCACCTGCATTCCATCCTCTGTCAGAGAGGCTGTAAAGAAAAGCTACAAAACCAGAATGGATGCCACAGTGCTGCAATAGAGGGATAAGGTGGTGACCAAAGGCCTATTTACAACCTCTGTAAGGCAGTGGGCTCAGTGTAACCACTGTCCTATGGGCTCCACTACTGCAGCTTTACAGCCATTAGAGATGACGTATGCGTGAGTGTGTGTATGTAGGACATGGCACACTGATTTAAGCAGATACTCTGCTTCTGTTGGACAGTGGACAGATGGTGGATGTTCCCAACAGAAAAAGAGTAAATGGGGTAGATAAGCAGAGAAAAGGGAGCCACAGACAAAAAGAGAGAGAGAGAGAAAGAGGGAGAGCAAAACAGAGAGAGAGAGAAAATGGAAGATTGTGTGGTGTCTATCTGCTGTGTGTCAGGAAGAAATGCTGCAAGTAAAAAGAGAAGGACCTCTTCCTACCCATTCAGGCAGTGGGAGACAAGTTGGGGAGTTGACATGTGTAAGTGTAGAGGGAGGAGGGAGGCTGTTACGTGAACAAGTGTGTGAAGAGGGGACGGAGTCACTTACCTGGAGCAGCCAGTAGCACCTGCGGTGGAACGTGGGGATGATGGAGGAGTGGACGTAACAGCCATACAGACACTGCAGAGGGAGAAACAGAGAGAGAACAGCTGTTATAGTATAGTAACACAACACAATAGACTGACCTACACCCCCACTGTACCCCTTATCCGTGACCTCTAACCCCCTCAGGGCCAGGTACTCCTGGGAACAGGCAGATCCGGTCATTGTCTTCAGAACAAAGGTAGTGTTGAAGTTGCTATGAACACTGATACTGTCTATATTCCTCTCTGTCTCTCTCTACTTTCTTTCTTTCTTTCTTTCTTTCTTTCTTTTCTCTTCTCTCTCTCTCTCTCTCTCTCTCTCTCTCTCTCTCTCTCTCTCTCTCTGTCTCTCTCTCTCTCTCTTTCTCCCTCTTTCTCTAAGTGTAGTTTGACTGTGTGTAGTTAGTGTAGTTTGCCTGCATGTAGTTAGTGGAGTTTGACCGTGTGTAGTTAGTGGAGTTTGGTTGTGTGTAGTTAGTGAAGTTTGACTGTGTGTAGTTTGTGTAGTTTGACTGTGTGTTGTTAGTGGAGTTTAGTTGTGTGTAGTTAGTGAAGTTTGACTGTGTGTAGTTAATGGAGTATGACTGTGTGTGGTTAGTGGAGTTTGACTGTGTCTAGTTAGTGGACTTTGACTGTGTGTAGTTTGTGGAGTTTGACTGTGTGTAGTTTGTGGAGTTTGACTGCGTGTAGTTAGTGGAGTTTGGCTGTGTGTAGTTAGTGGAGTTTGACTGTGTGTAGTTAATGGAGTTTGACTGTGTGTAGTTAATGGAGTTTGACTGTGTGTAGTTAGTGTAGTTTGGCTGTGTGTAGTTAGTGGAGTTTGACTGTGTGTAGTTAATGGAGTTTGACTGTGTGTAGTTAATGGAGTTTGACTGTGTGTAGTTTGTGTAGTTTGACTGTGTGTAGTTAGTGGAGTTTGATTGTGTAGTTAATGCAGTTTGGCTGTGTGTAGTTAGTGGAGTTTGGCTGTGTGTAGTTAGTTTAGTTTGACTGTGTGTAGTTAGTGGAGTTTGACTGCGTGTAGTTAGTTGAGTTTGGCTGTGTGTAGTTAGTGGAGTTTGACTGTGTGTAGTTTGTGGAGTTTGACTGTGTGTAGTTTGTGGAGTTTGACTGCGTGTAGTTAGTAGAGTTTGGCTGTGTGTAGTTAGTGGAGTTTGGCTGTGTGTAGTTAGTGGAGTTTGACTGTGTGTAGTTAATGGAGTTTGACTGTGTGTAGTTAATGGAGTTTGACTGTGTATAGTTAGTGGAGTTTAACTGTGTGTAGTTAGTGGAGTTAGACTGTGTGTAGTTAGTGGAGTTTGACTGTGTGTAGTTAGTGGAGTTTGACTGGGTTGGGTTAGTGGAGTTTGACTGTGTGTAGTTAATGGAGTTTGACTGTGTTGGGTTAGTGGAGTTTGACTGTGTGTAGAAAATGGAGTTTGACCGTGTGTAGTTAGTGGAGTTTAACTGTGTGTAGTTAGTGGAGTTAGACTGTGTGTAGTTAGTGGAGTTTAACTGTGTTGGGTTAGTGGAGTTAGACTGTGTTGGGTTAGTGGAGTTAGACTGTGTGTAGTTAGTGGAGTTAGACTGTGTGTAGTAGATGTAGCTATCAAACCTCATCACACACCTTTGAACACTTCTCACCTCTCATCACAAATCCAACACACCCCTGGTTGATCACTTTGGAGCAGCGTGTGTGTGAACGTACCTGGAGGCTAAAGCAAGAAGAAGATGTACAGTATATTTGTATCACCAGAGAGGTTTCTTTCATTGCTTTATTCATAGTGATTTGTTTACCTATCTCTCCGTTGGCTACCATAGTGGTCACTGTCCCAACCCAGCCATGCAGCTCTCTCTCTCTTTCTCTCTCTCTCTCTCTCTCTCTCTCTCTCTCTCTCTCTCTCTCTCTCTCTCTCTCTCTCTCTCTCTCTCTCTCTCTCTCTCTCTCTCTCTCTCTCTCTCTCTCTCTCTCTCTCTCTCTCTCTCTCACTCACTCTCACTCTCACTCTCTCTGAACAACCATAAGACTCCACCCTCACCTGCTAACCCCCCCCCCCAACTGGATGATTCAAGTACTCCTACACCCCCCCTTCCCTTCTTCACCTCCCCATGTAGGGCTGGATTCCTATTGGCTCGTTGCCTTGGAGAGAAAGAGATAGACAGGGCTGATACATAACAGTAACTGACAGCGAGAGGCAGAGTGGCCCGTCTGCCCAGAAGTAGTGCACTATAGGCCTAGAATCACAGCTTCCTGGTGACCAGAGGAGTTTGCTTGTTTACAGCTACAGCCAATCATGTGACAGCTTCACGCTGGCTTTGGCTGGCAGCAGGGAAATATACTGTGATTTTGTCCAATGCAATATCTGTGATGTGAACAGAGTAGCAGTGGATTGCTCTTCAGACAAGGGGCTTGCTTAGCTCTTTGATGAATATATCAAACTCACACACACAGGTTTAGGGTTTGTCTCAACTTCTTTCTCTCCAAGTCCCTCTGGTATATCTGTCAATTCAGAAAGGAAGAGGAGCTGGAGTGGTTCACTGCATAGCAGCCTGATACTACACACACACACGCACGCACGCACGCACGCACGCACGCACGCACGCACGCACACACACACACACACACACACACACACACACACACACACACACACACACACACACACACACAGATAAAATACTGTCTCTCCAGGTGTTCCATTGAGTACACCACTAAGCACCCATTTAGTGGTGATATGAGCGCTATTGCATGCATGTGCCTGTGTGGATGAATGCATGTGCCTGTGTGGATGAATGCATGTGCCTGTGTGGATGAACGCATGTGCCTGTGTGGATGAACGCATGTGCCTGTGTGGATGAACGCATGTGACTGTGTGGATGAATGCACGTGACTGTGTGGATGAATGCATGTAACTGTGTGGATGAACGCATGTGCCTGTGTGGATGAACGCATGTAACTGTGTAGATGAATGCATGTAACTGTGTGGATGAATACATGTGACTGTGTAGATGAATGCATGTAACTGTGTGGATGAATGCATGTGACTGTGTAGATGAATGCATGTAACTGTGTGGATGAACGCATGTGCCTGTGTGGATGAACGCATGTGACTGTGTGGATGAATGCACGTGACTGTGTGGATGAATGCATGTGACTGTATGGATGAATGCATGTGACTGTGTGGATGAATGCATGTGACTGTGTGGATGAATGCATGTGACTGTGTGGATGAATGTGATGTGGACTTCCTTCTGGTCTCATTGTTACACTGTATCACCATCCATTACTCCTGTCTGGAATAGGAGAGTTCATCAATGAGCTTGATGCCTTGATAAGCTCCTTTCCTCCACTCCAGTTCTCACTACCACTGACTCTTTCCTCTCTGCCTCCTTCTTTCATCCATTACCTTCCCCCCCTGTCTGGAATAGATGCTGTTCTTCCACTAACCTCACTGCAACTCCCCTCCAACCCACTTACTCCAACACCTCCCCACTGCTCGGATGGTCATCCATTACGTCCCTGCTCTCTCTCCCCGCTACTCTCTCCTCTTCCATCCTATCATCTCTTCCCTCCGCTCAAACCTTCTCCCACCTATCTCCTGATTCTGCCTCCTCAACCCTCCTCTCCTCCCTCTCTGCATCCCTTGACTCTCTATGTCCCCTATCCTCCAGGCCGGCTCGGTCCTCCCCTCCCGCACGATGACTCAGCTCACAGAACAGGGCTCCACACACACTCGCCTCCCACGGACCTGGCACTCCCTCCTCTCACATTTTCCTCCTCTGTCTCTGCTGCTAAAGCCACTTTCTACCACGCTAAATTCCAAGCATCTGCCTCTAACCCTAGGAAGCTCTTTGCCACCTTCTCCTCCCTCCTGAATCCTCCGCCCCCTCCCCCCCCTCCTCCCTCACACACCACATCCGATCCTCGTTTGCTAAGTCAAACGACACACTGCCCTACCCTGTGCTCTGACCTCTTTCTCCCCTCTCTCTCCAGATGAAATCTCGCGTCTTGTGACGGCCGGCCGCCCAACAGGCTTGACCCTATCCCCTCCTCTCTTCTCCAGACCATTTCCGGAGACCTTCTCCCTTACCTCACCTCGCTCATCAACTCATCCCTGACCGTGGCTGTCCCTTCCGTCTTCAAGAGAGCGAGAGTTGCACCCCTTCTGAAAAAACCTACACTCGATCCCTCCGATGTCAACAATACAGATGTATCCCTTCTTTCTCTCCAAAACTCTTGAACGTGCCGTCCTTGGCCAGCTCTGCTATCTCTCTCTGAATGACCTTCTTGATCCAAATCAGTCAGGTTTCAAGACTAGTCATTCAACTGACTGCTCTCCTCTGTATGAGGCGCTCCGCACTGCTAAAGCTAACTCTCTCTCCTCTGCTCTCATCCTTCTAGTGTGGATGAACCATCAGATCCTCCTCTCCACCCTCTCCGAGTTGGGCATCTGTGGATGCCCACGTGATTGTGTGGACCTGACAGGTCGCTCCTACCAGGTGGCGTGATCTGTCTCCTGCTCTCACCACTGGTGTCCCCCAGGGCTCTGTTCTTGGCCCTCTTCATGTGCTATACACCAAGTCACTTGGCTCTGTCATAACCTCACATGGTCTCTCTTATCATTGCTATGCAGACGACACACAATTAATCTTCTCCTTTCCCCCTTCTGATGACCAGGTGGATGAATCTCTGCATGTCTGGCAGACTGTGTGGATGATGGATCACCACCTCAAGCTGAACCTCGGTGCGGAGCTGCTCTTCCTCCCGGGGAAGGACTGCCCGTTCCATGACGCCATGTGACAACTCCTGTGTCCCAGAGCGATGAACCTTGGCGTGATCCTGACAACACCCTGTGTGGATAAATCAAGGCGGTGGCCCGTTCCTGTAGGTTCATGCTCTACAACATGTGACCCTGTGCGATGAATCCAGGCACTTGTCAACGTCTGGATTGAACTCGCTGTTGGCTGGGTGCCTGTGCCATTAAACCCCTTCAACTCATCCAGATGAATGCCCGTCTGGTGTTCAACCTTCCCAAGTTCTCTGCATGTCACCCCGCTCCTCCGTTCTCTCCACTGGCTTCCATGAATGCATGTAACTGTGCAAGACCATGGTGCTTGCCTACGGAGCTGTGAGGGGCACCTGTACCTCCAGGCTCTGATCAGGCCCTATGTGTTCATCCACCTCTGGCCTGGCCTCCCTACCATGAAGTTCCCGCTCAGCCCAGTCAAAACTGTTCGCTGTGACTGTGTGGAACAAATGCACGTGACTGTGTGGTCAATCACCACCTTCGGAGACACCTGAAACCCCACCTCTTTAAGGAATACCTAGGATAGGTTAAGTAATCCCTCTCACCCCACCCCCTAAGTTTTAGATGCACTATTGTTAAGTGACTGTCCCACTTCTGGTCTCATTTTACGCTCTGGATCACCATCCTAAATGACTTAAATGTAAATGTAAATGAATAGTACATATACCTCCACCCACTCACTACCACTGCTCTGTCATCCATTACTCCTGTCTGGAATAGGACGTATACCTCCACCCACTCACTACCACTGCTCTGTCATCCATTACTCCTGTCTGGAATAGGACGTATACCTTCACCCACTCACTGCCACTGCTCTGTCATCCATTACTCCTGTCTGGAATAGGATGTATACCTCCACCTGCTCACTGCCACTGCTCTGTCATCCATTACTCCTGTCTGGCAAGTGGCAATGGACAGATACCTCCTCCCACTACAACCACGCAGCCTTACATTTTAGCGTTAGTCTAGAATCAGCAGAACACCCTCTCATCCAACCCCCCACCGAATTTACACTAGTCACAACTTGACGTTGAGTCACTAGAATCCCCATAACCCCCTCTCATCCAACCCCACAGCTTAGTGTTCAGTTCCAAGAACCACCATCACCTCCCTCTGTCTCCACAGACAGACAGACAGACAGACAGACAGACAGACAGACAGACAGACAGACAGACAGACAGACAGACAGACAGACAGACAGACAGACAGACAGACAGACAGACAGACAGACAGACAGACAGACAGACAGACAGACAGACAGACAGACAGACAGACAGACAGACAGACAGACAGACAGACAGAGGCTGACTGTCTCCCTGTTTCCTCCGATACAGACAGAACCACACTAAGACAAGTGCCATACTCAAACAGGCAGGCGGCTTAAAGTACAACACAACTGTTGCTCCTGTTGCCACTGATCCTGGTCTCAAACACACTGACACATACACTCGCACATTCACACAAAAATGCACACATACACGAACGCATACATGAACACACAATCACAATAACTCACAAAAGGTACACACACAAGTCAGACCAAGATAGTGCACCAGCATGCCGATATACACTGAGCTCAGCACTCTCCAAGTGTTTATCAGTAATTCAAGTCGCATATCATTTACCAGCATTTCTTCTGTCTCCAGGCTGAGGGGCTTGGTGACAAAGTGACAGCAGCAGAACCATTATTTGCTGTCTTTGTGCTGTGACAGATGACAGTACATTACTGGCCCAGCAATTAAACCGTAATTACACACACGCACGCATGCATGCACGCACACACACACTCATCACACACTCACACTCAGAAAAACTTCACACAGTGTGTGAAGTTTCTCTCTCCTGACACACTCACTTTCTCAGACATGCACACACACAGAGACGATTGCTGCTTTGTATTGAAGGTGCGACAGAGTTACAATAGAACAGAATACAACAACGCCACTGTATAAAATAATTTACAGGCACATCATGTATTCCCCCCGTGTCATTGTCATCAGGACACAACAAGAGTTACTGCCACGGATGTCTTCCAAAGTCAAACACTGATGCAGAAAATTCATTTGGAGGTGTCAGTCAAAAGTGTCCGACTAGAACGGTCAACTGCTCCAATGAGGTGGCATTGATCCATACCCTGAACACGCCCCCTCCATTGTAGGCAGAGCCAGAGGAGAGGAGGGGGCGTAGTTCAATGAGGTGGCATTGATCCATACCCTGAACACGCCCCCTCCATTGTAGGCAGAGCCAGAGGAGAGGAGGGGGCGTAGTTCAATGAGGTGGCATTGATCCATACCCTGAACACGCCCCCTCCATTGTAGGCAGAGCCAGAGGAGAGGAGGGGGCGTAGTTCAATGAGGAGCAATTGGCCTCAGACAACCAGACAGAGGGCATCCCACTACATTCCTACTGCTTTTGGCCAGGGCCCACATCTCACAAGACAATATACACACTGTATACACACACTCACTCACACACACTACACCGACACTCTCACACACAACCCACACATTCACATACACTACATACACACACAACACAAACACGCATACACACAAGGGCTAGGAATAGCCAGGGATCTTATCATACTTACAGTTGAGGTCAGAATTTTACATATTAGCCAAATACATTTAAACTCAGTTTTTCACAAATCCTGACATTTAAACTGAGTTAAAATTCCCTGTCTTAGGTCAGTTAGGATCACCACTTTATTTTAAGAATGTAAAATGGCAGAAGAATAAAAGAGAGAATGATTTATATCAGCTTTTATTTCTTTCATCACATTCCCAGTGGGTCAGAAGTTTACATACACTCAATTAGTATTTGGTAGCATTGCCTTAAATTGTTTAACTGGGGTCAAATGTTTCGGGTAGCCTTCCACAAGATTCCCACAATGAGTTGGGTGAATCTTGACCCATTCCTCCTGACAGAGCTGGTGTAACTGAGTCAGGTTTGTAGGCCACCTTGCTCGCACACGCTTTTTCAATTCTGCCCACAAATTTTCTATAGGATTGAGGTCAGGGAATTGTTTTGGCCACTCTAATACCTTGACTTTGTTGTTCTTAAGCCATTTTGCCACAACTTTAGAAGTATGCTTGGGGTCATTGTCCATTTGGAAGACCCATTAGCTAAAGAATATACATAGCCCCGTGATCATTTTGATAGATTATTAAGGTTAACTAATACCTAAAGTTGCATTACAAAAGTATTTTGAAGTGTTTTGTGAAAGTTTATCGTCAACTTTTTTAATTTTTAAAATGACGTTGCGTTATCAAACTCAGTTTTTTCCTTGATTACACAGTCTTCATAGATCGATATCTAGGCTATATATGGACCGATTAATAAAAAAAAAAACAAATACATGTTTATGGGACATCTAGGAGTGCCAAGAAAGAAGCTCGTCAAAGGTAATGAATGTTTTATATTTTATTTCTGCATTTTGGTTAGCGCCGGCTAACGCAAAATCTGTCGTGTTAGGTGACGTTGCAGTATTTTGGGGGTACATGCTATCAGATAATAGCTTCTCATGCTTTCTCCGAAAAGCATTTTACAAATCTGACTTGGTACATAGATTCACAACGAGTGTAGCTTTAATTCACTACCTTGAATGTGTATTTTAATGAAAGTTTAATGAAAGTTTGAGTTTTATCAAAAACTATAGGTGGCGCTCTGAAATTCCGCTGAGTGATGTTCCTTCATGGGAACTGTATTCTGCGTCATCCTTAAGTTTCACTAATTAATTTTAATGAACTTAATCATTATGATACACCCCTCACTATTGCCATTGATTACACTAATTGCACTGTGTGTCTACATAACCTGGTTCAAGTATTCATAACATTACCCAGAGGAAGGCACAGTGATGCTGAAACATTGGTAAATAACAATGAAATTGCTGGGAGACTATACATGGAGAGTGCAACTTTCTTTATTTTGATAGTTTAACAAATATATTGCTAACCATGTTTAATTGGTATTTTATTAGGATCCCCATTAGCCTTTGCAAAAGCAGCAGCCACTCTTCCTGGGGTCCACACAAAACATGAAACATGACATGAGACAGAACATTGATGACAACAACAGCTTAAGGACAGAACGACAAACATGTCCACTGCAGAGGGACAAAAGACAGCCATTAGAATGAGTTTTGATCAGTCAAATGTGCAGAAAACAAATTGGCTCCCGATTTAAAAAGAAGCTAGTGAACAAGCTATGAAGAAAAAATACTGCCGTTTTAGAGCAGGTACAGCAAACTAGTACAAAAGTTATATTGTGATACTGTCAAAACAAAACGATCAATATATAGTAAAAAAATATATCCCGATATGTAACTGTATGGTTTTCCCCCCCATCACTAACACACACGCACACAGTGATGGTCAGTGACGTTTAAGATGAGGGAGGACAATTATTTTTTTAATGAGCGTGGTCTTATTTCTATTACAGCATATTGGGTGACTGTCATTCATGTTTCATTCACCCAGTTCAGTGTAACATTGATAGGTTTAGGTTACTACATACTCAAATTTTCCCTATACCCATCATGAGGTTGCCACAACCTAGCCTATGAATGAAAGTTTATAAAGTAGGTGCACAGGTAGAGAGACAAATTTGTAATCACACTCTTGCCTGCATCTAATGATATAGGGTGTAATCATTAGTCCAACAGCTGCAAACAAGAGTCTTTATTGGATAAATTCTGCTATGCCCATTTGGTTCCATTTGCTTCCGTTTAAGAAACGTTTTTGAATAGAATCAGCGGAATGAATACATCCCTGATCACACGCAAATACAAATACATAGCTGCACATTGATCTGGTACTGGTGCTCCTTGTATTATCTGGTACTGTTACTCCCTGTATTATCTGGGACTGGTGCTCCCTGTATTATCTGGTACTGGTGCTCCTTGTATAATCTGGTACTGGTACTCCCTGTATTATCTGGTACTGGTACTCCCTGTATTATCTGGTACTGGTGCTGCTTGTATGATCTGGTACTGGTACTCCCTGTATGATCTGGTACTGGTGCTGCTTGTATGATCTGGTACTGGTGCTCCCTGTATTATCTGGTACTGGTACTCCCTGTATTATCTGGTACTGATGCTCCCTGTATTATCTGGTACTGGTGCTCCCTGTATTATCTGGTACTGGTGCTCCCTGTATGATCTGGTACTGGTACTCCCTGTATGATCTGGTACTGGTAATCCCTGTATTATCTGGTACTGGTACTCCCTGTATGATCTGGTACTGGTACTCCCTGTATGATCTGGTACTGGTACTCCCTGTATGATCTGGTACTGGTACTTCCTGTATGATCTGGTACTCCCTGTATAATCTGGTACTGGTACTCCCTGTATGATCTGGTACTCCCTGTATGATTTGGTACTCCCTGTATGATCTGGTACTGGTACTCCCTGTATGATCCTACTCCTGTATGATCTGGTACTGGTACTCCCTGTATGATCTGGTACTGGTACTCCCTGTATGATCTGGTACTGGTACTCCCTGTATGATCTGGTACTGGTACTCCCTGTATTATCTGGTACTGGTACTCCCTGTATTATCTGGTACTCCATGTATGATCTGGTACTGGTACTCCCTGTATTATCTGATCTGGTACTGGTACACCCTGTATGATCTGGTACTGGTACTCCCTGTATGATCTGGTACTGGTACTCCCTGTATGATCTGGTACTGGTACTCCCTGTATGATCTGGTACTGGTACTCCCTGTATTATCTGGTACTGGTACTCCCTGTATGATCTGGTACTGGTGCTCCCTGTATTATCTGGTACTGGTACTCCCTGTATGATCTGGTACTGGTACTTCCTGTATGATCTGGTACTGGTACTCCCTGTATGATCTGGTACTGGTACTCCCTGTATAATCTGGTACCGGTACTCCCTGTATGATCTGGTACTGGTACTCCCTGTATGATCTGGTACTGGTACTCCCTGTATTATCTGGTACTGGTACTCCCTGTATGATCTGGGTACTCCCTGTATGATCTGGTACTGGTACTCTGTATGATCCTCCTTGTATGATCTGGTACTGGTATGATCTGGTACTGGTACTCCCTGTATGATCTGGTCTGGTACTCCCTGTATTATCTGGTACTGGTACTCCCTGTATGATCTGGTACTGGTACTCCCCTGTATGATCTGGTACTGGTACTCCCTGTATGATCTGGTACTGGTACTCCCTGTATGATCTGGTCCTGTATGATCTGGTACTGCCTGTTATCTGGTACTGGTACTCCCTGTATCTGGTATCCCTGTATGATCTGGGTACTCCCTGTATGATCTGGTACTGGTACTCCTGTATGATCTGTACTCCCTGTATGATCTGGTACTGGTACTCCTGTATGATCTGGTACTGGTACTATGATCTGGTACTCCCTGTATAATCTGGTACTGGTACTCCCTGTATGATCTGGTACTCCCTGTATGATTTGGTACTCCCTGTATGATCTGGTACTGGTACTCCTGTATGATCTGGTACTGGTACTCCCCCTGTATGATCTGGTACTCCCTGGATCTGGTACTGGTACTCCCTGTATGATCTGGTACTGGTACTCCCTGTATTATCTGGTACTGGTACTCCCTGTATTATCTGGTACTCCTGATCTGGTACTGGTACTCCCTGTATTATCTGGTACTGGTACACCCTGTATGATCTGATCTGGTACTCCCTGATCTGGTACTCCCTGTATGATCTGGTACTGGTACTCCCTGTATGATCTGGTACTGGTACTCCTGTATGATCTGGTGATCTGGTACTCCCTGTATGATCTGGTACTGGTACTCCCTCCCTGGTATTATCTGGTACTGGTACTCCCTGTATGATCTGGTACTGGTACTCCCTGTATGATCTGGTATCTGTATGATCTGGTACTGGTACTCCCTGTATGATCTGGTACTGGTACTTCCTGTATGATCTGGTACTGGTACTCCCTGTATAATCTGGTACTGGTACTCCCTGTATGATCTGGTACTGGTACTCCTGTATGATCCTGTACTAATCTGGTACCTGGTACTCCCTGTATGATCTGGTACTGGTACTCCCTGTATGATCTGGTACTGGTACTCCCTGTATGATGGTACTGGTATCTGGTACTCCCCTGGTATGATCTGGTACTGGTACTCCCTGTATGATCTGGTACTGGTACTCCCTGTATGATCTGGTACTGGTACTCCCTGTATGATCTGGTACTGGTACTCCCTGTATGATCTGGTACTGGTGCTCCCTGTATTATCTGGTACTGGTACTCCCTGTATGATCTGGTACTGGTACTTCCTGTATGATCTGGTACTGGTACTACCCTGTATCTGGTACTCCCTGGTATCTGGTACTCTGGTACCTGTATGATCTGGTACTGGTACTCCCTGTATGATCTGGTACTGGTACTCCCTGTATGATCTGGTACTGGTACTCCCTGTATGATCTGGTACTGGTACTCCCTGTATGATCTGGTACTGGTACTCCCTGTATCTGATCTGGTACTGGTACTCCCTGTATGATCTGGTACTGGTACTCCCTGTATTGATCTGGTACTGGTACTCCCTGTATTATCTGGTACTCCATGTATGATCTGGTACTGGTACTCCCTGTATATCTGGTACTGGTACACCCTGTATGATCTGGTACTGGTACTCCTGTATGATCTGGTACTGGTACTCCCCCTGTATGATCTGGTACTGGTACTCCCTGTGATCTGGTACTGGTACTCCCTGGTACTGTATAATCCTGATCTGGTACTGGTACTCCCTGTATGATCTGGTACTGGGTACTGGTACCCTGTATGATCTGGTACTGGTACTTCCTGTATGATCTGGTACTGTACTCCCTGTAATCTGGTACTGGTGCTCCCTGTATTATGGTACTCCCTGTATTGATCTGGTACTGGTACTTCCTGTATGATCTGGTACTCCCTGTATGATATGATCTGGTACTGGTACTCCCTGTATATCTGGTACTGGTACTCCCTGTATGATCTGGTACTGGTACTCCCTGTATGATCTGGTACTGGTACTCCCTGTATGATCTGGTACTGGTACTCCTGTATGATCTGGTACTGGTACTCCCTGTATGATCTGGTACTGGTACTCCTGTATGATCTGGTACTGGTACTCCCTGTATTATCTGGTACTGGTACTCCCTGTATGATCTGTATTATACTGGTACTCCATGATCTATGATCTGGTACTGGTACTCCTGTATTATCTGGTACTGGTACACCCTGTATGATCTGGTACTGGTACTCCTGTATGATCTGGTACTCCCTGTATGATCTGGTACTGGTACTCCCTGTATGATCTGGTACTGGTACTCCCTGTATGATCTGGTACTGGTGCTCCCTGTATTATCTGGTACTGGTACTCCCTGTATGATCTGGTACTGGTACTTCCTGTATGATCTGGTACTGCCTGTATAATCTGGTACTGGTACTCCCTGTATGATCTGGTACTGGTACTCCCTGTATGATCTGGTACTGGTACTCCCTGTATTATCTGGTACTGGTACTCCCTGTATGATCTGGTACTGGTACTCCTGTATATCTGGTACTGGTACTCCCTGTATGATCTGGATCTGGTACTGGTACTCCCTGTATGATCTGGTACTGGTACTCCCTGTATGATCTGGTACTGGTACTCCCTGTATGATCTGGTACTGGTACTCCCTGTATGATCTGGTACTGGTACTCCCTGTATGATCTGGTACTGGTACTCCCTGTATGATCTGGTCTGGTACTCCCTGGTACTCCCTGTATATCTGGTACTGGTACTCCCTGTATGATCTGGTACTGGTACTCCCTGTATGATCTGGTACTGGTACTCCCTGTATGATCTGGTACTGGTACTTCCTGTATGATCTGGTACTGCCTGTATAATCTGGTACTGGTACTCCCTGTATTATCTGGTACTCCCTGTATGATCTGGTACTCCCGGTATGATCTGGTACTGGTACTCCCTGTATGATCTGGTACTGGTACTCCCTGTATGATCTGGTACTGGTACTCCCTGTATGATCTGGTACTGGTACTCCCTGTATGATCTGGTACTGGTACTCCCTGTACTATGATCTGGTACTGGTACTCCCTGTATATCTGGTACTGGTATCTACCCTGTATGATCTGGTACTGGTACTCCCTGTATTATCTGGTACACCCTGTATGATCTGGTACTGGTACTCCTGTATGATCTGGTACTGGTACTCCCTGTATGATCTGGTACTGGTACTCCCTGTATATCTGGTACTGGTACTCCCTGTATGATCTGGTACTGGTACTGGTGCTCCCTGTATGATCTGGTACTGGTACTTCCTGTATGATCTGGTACTGCCTGTATAATCTGGTACTGGTACTCCCTGTATAATCTGTATGATCTGGTACTGGTACTCCCTGTATTGATCTGGTACTGGTACTCCCTGTATGATCTGGTACTGGTACTCCTGTATGATCTGGTACTGGTACTCCCTGTATGATCTGGTACTGGTACTCCTGTATGATCTGGTACTGGTACTCCCTGTATGATCTGGTACTGGTACTCCTGTATTATCTGGTACTGGTACTCCCTGTATGATCTGGTACTGGTACTTCCTGTATGATCTGGTACTGCCTGTGTATCTCTGGTACTCCTGTATGATCTGGTACTCCCTGTATGATCTGGTACTGGTACTCCCTGTATGATCTGGTACTGGTACTCCCTGTCCTGTACTGGTACTCCCTGTATGATCTGGTACTGGTACTCCCTGTATGATCTGGTACTGGTACTCCCTGTATGATCTGGTACTGGTACTCCTGTATGATCTGGTACTGGTACTCCTGTATGATCTGGTACTGGTACTCCTGTATGATCTGGTACTGGTACTTCCTGTATGATCTGGTACTGGTACTGGTACCCTGTATTATCTGGTACTCCCTGTATGATCTGGTACTGGTACTCCCTGTATGATCTGGTACTGGTACTCCCTGTATGATCTGGTACTGGTACTCCCTGTATGATCTGTACTGGTACTCCCTGTATGATCTGGTACTGGTACTCCCTGTATGATCTGGTACTGGTACTCCTGTATATCTGGTACTGGTACTCCCTGTATGATCTGGTACTGGTACTCCTGTATGATCTGGTACTGGTACTCCCTGTATGATCTGGTACTGGTACTCCCTGTATGATCTGGTACTGGTACTGGTACCCTGTATGATCTGGTACTGGTACTCCCTGTATGATCTGGTACTGGTACTCCTGTATATCTGGTACTGGTACTCCTGTATGATCTGGTACTGGTACTCCCTGTATGATCTGGTACTGGTACTCCCTGTATGATCTGGTACTGGTACTCCCTGTATGATCTGGTACTGGTACTCCCTGTATGATCTGGTACTGGTACTTCCTGTATGATCTGGTACTGCCTGTATAATCTGGTACTGGTACTCCCTGTATTATCTGGTACTCCCTGTATGATCTGGTACTGGTACTCCCTGTATGATCTGGTACTGGTACTCCCTGTATGATCTGGTACTGGTACTCCCTGTATGATCTGGTACTGGTACTCCCTGTATGATCTGGTACTGGTACTCCCTGTATGATCTGGTACTGGTACTCCCTGTATGATCTGGTACTGGTACTCCCTGTATGATCTACTCCCTGTATGATCTGGTACTGGTACTCCCTGTATGATCTGGGTGATCTGGTACTCCCTGTATAATCTGGTACTGGTACTCCCTGTATAATCTGGTACTGGTACTCCCTGTATGATCTGGTACTGGTACTCCCTGTATGAT